>NC_056732.1:18149632-18367132 GCF_019279795.1 Protopterus annectens | reverse complement strand
TCTCACTCCTTTCCTTCCTTTCCTTCCTTTCCTTCATTTCCTTCCTTTCATTTCGTTCATGCCTTTCCTTCCTTTCATTCCTTTCATTCCTCTCATTCCTCTCCTTCCTTTCATTCCTTTCATTCCTTTCATTCCTTTCATTCCTTTCCTTCCTTTCATTCCTTTCCTTCCTTTCCTTCCTTTGTTCCTTTCCTTCCTTTCCTTCCTTCCTTTCATTCCTTTCCTTCCTTTCATTCCTTTCCTTCCTTTCCTTCCTTTCATTCCTCTCATTCCTCTCCTTCCTTTCCTTCCTTTCCTTCCTTTCATTCCTTTCCTTCCTTTCATTCCTTTCCTTCCTTTCCTTCCTTTCATTCCTCTCCTTCCTTTCCTTCCTTTCCTTCCTTTCATTCCTCTCATTCCTTTCATTCCTTTCTCTCCTTTCATTCCTCTCATTCCTTTCATTCCTCTCATTCCTCTCATTCCTTCATCTCATTCCTTTCATTCCTTTCCTTCCTTTCATTCCTTTCATTCCTCTCATCCCTTTCATTCCTCTCATTCCTTTCCTTCCTCTCATTCCTTTCCTTCCTCTCCTTCCTTTCATTCCTTTCATTCCTCTCATTCCTCTCCTTCCTTTCATTCCTTTCATTCCTTTCCTTCCTCTCATTCCTTTCATTCCTTTCCTTTCTCTCATTCCTCTCATTCCTTTCCTTCCTTTCCTTCCTCTCATTCCTTTCCTTCCTTTCCTTCTTTTCCTTCCTCTCATTCCTTCCATTCCTCTCCTTCCTCTCATTCCTCTCCTTCCTTTCATTCCTTTCATTCCTCTCATTCCTTTCCTTCCTTTCATTCCTCTCATTCCTCTCATTCCTTTCCTTCCTCTCATTCCTCTCATTCCTCTCATTCCTTTCCTTCCTTTCATTCCTCTCATTCCTTTCCTTCCTTTCCTTCCTTTCCTTCCTTTCCTTCCTTTCCTTCCTCTCCTTCCTCTCATTCCTCTCATTCCTTTCATTCCTTTCCTTCCTCTCGTTCCTCTCGTTCCTTTCCTTCCTTTCCTTCCTTTCCTTCCTTTCATTCCTCTCATTCCTCTCCTTCCTTTCCTTCCTCTCATTCCTTTCATTCCTCTCATTCCTCTCCTTCCTCTCCTTCCGTTCATTCCTCTCATTCCTTTCATTCATTTCCTTCCTTTCATTCCTTTCATTCCTCTCATTCCTTTCCTTCCTTTCCTTCCTTCCTTTCATTCCTTTCCTTCCTTTCATTCCTTTCCTTCCTTTCCTTCCTTTCCTTCCTTTCCTTCCTTTCATTCCTCTCATTCCTTTCATTCCTTTCTCTCCTTTCATTCCTCTCATTCCTTTCATTCCTCTCATTCCTCTCATTCCTTTCCTTCCTCTCATTCCTTTCATTCCTCTCCTTCCTTTCATTCCTTTCATTCCTCTCATTCCTCTCATTCCTCTCCTTCCTTTCATTCCTTTCATTCCTTTCCTTCCTCTCATTCCTTTCATTCCTTTCCTTCCTCTCATTCCACTCATTCCTTTCCTTCCTCTCATTCCTCTCATTCCTTTCCTTCCTTTCCTTCCTTTCCTTCTTTTCCTTCCTCTCATTCCTTCCATTCCTCTCCTTCCTCTCATTCCTCTCCTTCCTTTCATTCCTTTCATTCCTCTCATTCCGTTCCTTCCTTTCATTCCTCTCATTCCTCTCATTCCTTTCCTTCCTCTCATTCATTTCATTCCTCTCCTTCCTTTCATTCCTTTCATTCCTCTCATTCCTTTCATTCCTTTCCTTCCTTTCATTCCTCTCATTCCTTTCCTTCCTTTCCTTCCTTTCATTCCTCTCACTCCTTTCCTTCCTTTCCTTCCTTTCCTTCATTTCCTTCCTTTCATTTCGTTCATTCCTTTCCTTCCTTTCATTCCTTTCATTCCTCTCATTCCTCTCCTTCCTTTCATTCCTTTCATTCCTTTCATTCCTCTCATTCCTTTCCTTCCTTTCATTCCTTTCCTTCCTTTCCTTCCTTTGTTCCTTTCCTTCCTTTCCTTTCATTCCTTTCCTTCCTTTCCTTCCTTTCATTCCTCTCATTCCTCTCATTCCTTTTCTTCCTTTCATTCCTCTCATTCCTCTCATTCCTTTCCTTCCTCTCATTCATTTCATTCCTCTCATTCCTCTCATTCCTCTCATTCCTTTCCTTCCTTTCATTCCTCTCATTCCTCTCATTCCTTTCATTCCTTTCCTTCCTTTCCTTCCTTTCCTTCCTCTCCTTCCTCTCATTCCTCTCATTCCTCTCATTCCTTTCCTTCCTCTCATTCCTCTCGTTCCTTTCTTTCCTTTCCTTTCCTTCCTTTCCTTTCCTTCCTTTCATTCCTCTCATTCCTCTCCTTCCTTTCCTTCCTCTCATTCCTTTCATTCCTCTCATTCCTTTCATTCCTCTCATTCCTCTCCTTCCTCTCCTTCCGTTCATTCCTCTCATTCCTTTCATTCATTTCCTTCCTTTCATTCCTTTCATTCCTCTCATTCCTTTCCTTCCTTCCTCTCATTCCTTTCATTCCTTTCCTTCCTTTCATTCCTTTCCTTCCTCTCGTTCCTTTCATTCCTCTCATTCCTTTCCTTCCTTTCCTTCCTTTCCTTCCTCTCATTCCTTTCCTTTCCTTCATTTCCTTCCTTTCATTCCTCTCATTCCTTTCATTCCTCTCTTTCCTTTCATTCCTTTCCTTCCTTTCATTCCTCTCATTCCTTTCATTCCTTTAATTCCTCTCATTCCTCTCATTCCTTTCATTCCTCTCATTCCTCTCATTCCTTTCATTCCTCTCATTCCTTTCATTGCTTTCATTCCTCTCATTCCTTTCCTTCCTTTCATTCCTCTCATTCCTTTCATTCCTCTCATTCCTTTCATTAATGGAACTTCGTCAGAACATAAAGTGCCGTTTAGTTGCAGACTTATAAATAGTTAACAGTGACCACTGAAAAGGTTACGGTGACCAGTAAAAAGGTTATACATATTATTTAACATAGTATTTACCAAGGTTAAGAAATAGTGGCACTGTTTGCTGATTAGGCAAGTGTAGAAATAAAAAAGACAGATAGCAAAGGTGAGATACAGGTCGC
The DNA here is from genome assembly GCF_019279795.1 of Protopterus annectens. Taxonomy (NCBI): domain Eukaryota; kingdom Metazoa; phylum Chordata; order Ceratodontiformes; family Protopteridae; genus Protopterus; species Protopterus annectens. The sequence continues at coordinate 18,364,063 of NC_056732.1, read as the reverse complement.
CTCTCTGTTGACCGGTTGTTAAGGTACATTTATATGTTTGAATTACAGGTGGAGCTAAAGGGGTAGGTAAAGTGTGTAAATGTTTAGTATGTAAGTTGAGAGCTAGGCAGCTTAAAGAAGTGCACCCTAACTGGCAGCTTAAAGAAGTGCACCCTAATTGGCAGCTTAAAGAAGTGGACCCTAATAGGTAGCTTAAAGAAGTGCACCCTAATAGGTAGCTTAAAGAAGTGGACCCTAAAGTAGGAAGAATAGTGATAGCTGTGTTGGCAAACAGGTGGTGCAGTGGTTCATTTGAACCACTTAAGCGCATATTTGATGTTAATGTGATCATTGAGGCCTGGAGAAATGTCTGCTTGAAGAAGCAGCTGAAAATTGCGTTCCCTGACTCAGAGGATTTATTGGTATCTCCAAAGAAGGGGAGGGACCCTGTCAAGAATAAAAAAACTGAAGCCAGAGAAGAGAGTGCATTTCTTGCTATGTCTCGCTAGTGCATTGGAGGGTCTCTGGTGTTTGATGGCTACCAGATGTTCTTTGGCCCTTTCTACTAGTCTTCTGGCAGTTTTACCAACGTAAAACTGCTGCAGGGCGAGCAAATTGCAGCATAAACAACAGAGATGATATTGCAGTTGAAATTCTCTGTGATTTTAATTCTGGTTTTGTTGTGGGGGAAAATGTACTCGGAGCAAGTCACTATATGTTTGCAGATTGTGCAATTACCACAGGGCTGCATCAAAGGTATCCAGCAGCCCTGCTCAACAAGATCCACACAGAAATCTGCAACGCTAGAGCTACCAAATTTAAACCCATTCTTAAGCATGGCTTCCTGACTGAATCCCAGGAAAAGCCCAAGACAGACTTCGTCCTGAGCTTCCCCATTCCCATCAGCCTAGACATGTCCCATATCAGGAATATCATCAATAAAAACTGGTGCATCATCCAAAACGATTGTAAACTACACCATACCCTAGGAGACAAGTCCACCTTCAGCTGTAAGTGAACCAGAACCCTAAAATCCATTTTTCCAAAAATCAGAGTACTTTGTCCCGGATTCCCCCGATGGACACAATCCCCTCCCTGCTTTGATGCAGCCCTGTGGTAATTGCACGGTCTGCAGACATATATGTATTGCAATTAAAATATCTGAGGAAAACGGCTTTAATGGTGTAGTGCGAAAAACAAATTCTGAGCCTGTGTAAATGTAATTGCATGCTACACATGAGCCGCAGGGAAACCTGACTGGTGTTCTGTCAGCATTAACATCAGAATGTTCAAATGAAAGTTGTAAGGACTTAGTCCTTTTGTGCGCGAAAGCCTGTGCATCCCCTAAAATAGTAACCCTATCCTTGCTACTCCTCAGAATTTCCCAGTTTCTGGCGATAATGTCATAAATACATTTGAGATCCAAACAAATCAGGAGAGGGATACTAAGGGTCTGGTCCAATCCACTGTCTGTATTGGTGGTAAGGGAGTTTTGGTTCAAACAAGAAATCTGATTGGAGGAGGGAGGGGTTTGGTCCAAAGCGACGTCTTGGCTGGACATCTGCTGAAATTCGTGTTTAAGTATTGGCTGGAATTTAGAATTTTGTGTTTTACAAACTTAGTTGAAATTTTCATTATTCAGACACTTTGGGTAATTTCTGTTTCCAAATAAAGGTGCTCAAAAAGCCACATTCCCCAAGAAATTTGTCATCCTTGCTGATAATGTGGGAGTACCTAATGAACTGTCCATGAGCAATGCTCTTCATGAAAAAAGGATGATGACTGTTTAGATGTAGGTAGATAGCTGTAGATATGTGTGTGTGTTTATATGTGTGTGTGTGTGTGTGTGTGTGTGTGTGTGTATATATATATATATATATATATATATATATATATATAATACAGTGGATATAAAAAGTATACACACTCCTGTTAAAATGCCAGGTTTTTGTGATATAAAAAAATGAGACTACAATAAATCAACTGTTTGACCTTCACAGTCTCAGACATGGGGTCTAAAGTTAATTTCCTTGATGCCACGCTGACCCTGGGTGAAGACACTCTCTGTGTCATTCACTTCTACCATCTATAGAAAATCAACATTTAGAAATTTTTTTTAGACTATAGCAGCCAGCACCCAGCCTTCATGGAAAAGAATATAGTAAAAGGTCAGTTTGTAAGGCCCAGCCATATAGTTAGCGAAGACCTTACTTTTAAGAAGGAAACTGAATTCCTGAAAATCTCTTTTTAGAAAAACACTATCCAGTGGAATTAGTAGCTGCTTGTTTCCCTCAAGTGGCAGAACGCAGACAACACTGTCCACCTCCCTGTCCTGAAACACAGTTAAACAAGCGTCCAAAAGAAAGCAGCAGCAGGAAACCTCGCTTTCCTGTACCTGACAATTACAGAACTTCTGCATAATAACTGGGGGATCATTCATACCAGCCCGGATTTAAGCAGAGCACTGGGAAACCAGCCTGTCTTCTGCTATAAGAAAAGTAAATTCCTAAACGCGCTACTCAGAACTAATGAAAAATTTAAACCCAACCTTACACAGGACTCCCCAGGCTCTCACCCCTGTACATGGTGTTTTTGCTGCACATATATTATCACTGGAAGCAGCTTCACTTTAGTGACTAGAAAAAGCCTGATTACCTTCCAACATACATAGTTATGCAACACTACCAACATAGTTTACATAGGGGATATGTACCCACTGTCAAGCTTTCTATGTGTTTGTGAACACATGCAAATTAAGGGATAGGATAAAAGAACAGTATCAGGCTGTCTGGCGTACAGACACTACTAATGCCCTAACCTGACATGTTAAGCAGTGTGACCAGTCCTCATGTTTCAACTTGCTGGTCCTGGAGGTCTCCACATTTAGTGGGGAATAGAATACACTACTTGAAGTAAGAGAACTCAGAGCTGACATGCCCCTCGGGCTGAATGGTAACCAAACATTAAATGCATGCTAAAGTGGATCAGGTAAAGGGCTCTGCCCCTTCATTGGCAACACCCATGTCACCTGTCCATCATTCAGCACTTACCTACTTAGCTATTTATTCTCAGTTGGAATGCTCAGTTTTAGATTTCTAAAGAACTTCGGTTTTATTAAAAAAAGCATGCAAACAAAAGCGCTCAGATTATACCATATTGCTTTGTTTGGTTTCTTTTATACACATCCCCCAGGCTTTAAGTTTTGTTATATATGTATATGTTTCTATCTATCTATATATGGCAAGTGTTTTTGAGTGCTGACCAAGCACCAGGGTTAAATGGAAATTTAAATCTGAAATGTTTGTTAAAACTTACTTACATGATTGTCTTAAATATGATAAAACATTATTGGCAAATATGTTTTATTATTACCATTTTTCTATTTAATTGTTTGACACATTTTTTATTTTTGTATGTTCAACGTTTTTCATTATGGGAGATATTGTATGTGACTTTAATGACTTTTAACAGGCTTAATGTGTTTCTTTAAAAGGAAGCTATGTTTTAAAGGAAGTGATACAGCATTTTGGAGGGTTATTTAAATGTGAAGGTTTTCATGTTTGTTTTTTTCTGAAGAAGTTCCATTTTATTGAAAAGGAACAAAAGCGCAAAACAATTGTGTGGTTCTCTAGCAGGGATTCGAGCCATTGTGCAAAGTTTTATGTTCGCAGTTTAGTGTTCTTTGCCTAGTGGTTTTAAGTGATTTTGTTGTTTCCACATGGTTTCTCCGTCCTGTGGTGAAAGGATTGACAGTGATGTCAATTGCTTCTCCTCCTCTTGTGAGACCAGTGATATTGGTAATTGCACATTGGATTGTTCCGTTTATTCGTTGCTGCAAGAGTTGGAAGCTTTGAGTCACATTTTCCAGGTAGCAGTGCAGCAAGTCAGTAGAGTCCTTAAGAGGTACTGCTGCTTACGTTATGCCAGTGACACCACGGAAGGTATTCCAAACAACCACGGAGTGTCTACGTTACGATCTTCTTCCCAATCGTCCCTATCGAATGAATCGATTGGATTGTCTGGGAATACTGTTATTAATGGAGGTGACAGATACACAATTTGTTGCTGTTCTCTGTTTGATTAATGGACGATTTGTTAATCCATTTGGGAACAATGGAGGTCCATCAAGCCGTATTCAACAAGGTACTGTATCTTTTGACAGTGACTGTAATTTTTTTTTATTTTTTTTATCAGAGAAGAAGTTTTTATAGCTCAAATCCCTTGAATATGATAAGTTTTATTTGGAAAGGTGTATTGAAGTGCCACAAGTACCATTTGGTCTTAGGGGGTTTGCAAGTTTCCAAATGGTATTAGTTGCACCAATAGTGTTCACCATGAAGTGGCTAACATATACAACAAAGCTGGGGTTGAAGCTATGCAAGCGTTAACAAAGCATAATCAAGGGCTCATTTGCATTTTAAAGGAAGGAATAGGGAAGTTAAATGAAAATATTATAAAACATCATATTTTAACATGCATTAAGAAATTTATGATAACATATCTGGGGAAGTCCAGCAGCATGTTAGCAATGTGATTCCTTGTAAAAATAAAAAAACTTGAGAAAGACAGTAAGGTGTATTCAAACCAACTTGCTTTTGTTATTAAAGGTGTTAAAGTGCCTGAGGGCCGGGTAGAAAGGCTGCATGGTGAAGCTGGTGACAATCTTAACCAATTGGATGATTTTTCCAGTTAATGGAGCCCAATGTACAATGTCTAGCAATGATGTTTCTGTAACAAAAACAGTAAATAATGTATTAGCTTGTGGTACTACCAGAAATGGACAGTCTGTGGGCTTCACCAGTGCCATCCCCACCCCAACCTCAGGCTTCCTCTTCTTTTTTTCAGAAAGGGAGAGGGACTCGGGCTCCCCTTGTGGGCAACAAGAGATCGAACAAGGGAGGAAGAGAGACAGAGGGAAGGGGAGAGGAGATTAAGTTATAACTGTCCAGTGTTTAATTTATCTAAACATGTTTTTACATAATGTGAGCTTAAAAAGTCTTGTCAAAAGGTTTTACATTTATTCCTTGTTGCAGAGCCTCTTATACCAACCTGATTGTTGATTTTAGGATGTTTGTAAGGAAATTAAATTTGAAATATATCCTAAGTGATATTAATTTACTACATGCAGAAAGTGAAATTAAAAAAAAAAAGTCTTTATAATCTTTTTTTCAATAATTTTTATTTTCATTTTACATTTGAAAAACCATAACCATTCCATATTTACAAAATGACCTTATTTGCATGTTATACATTGCGGATAAAGTAGAAACATGTAGGTCATACAACATACCCAATTACAATATATATAAAGATGCTTTTCCAGTTAATTTCGTTACTCTAAAAACAGCACATACAAAAATGATTCTACGTCCATAGTTAAGCTGTGTACTCATGGGAATACATCCAGTTCTTTTAAGATATGGTATACCTGATGCTTTATGCTAATAAGATGTTATAGGACTGTTCCCAGATTGCTTGGGCTTTCATATTTTTGTTTCTTTTGTCCAATACTATTTTATGTGCTAATAGATGATGTTACATAGTTCAATCTCACCTTCATTTTACATATGGGTTGAGCCAATCCTCAGCTCCGACTCGGCCGATTTTCAAGCTCGAAGACTTCTGGTTGGCTTGTGGCTAAGCAGGTATCCCATGGTGCACCAGTACAATCCCCAGATCTCGTTTGCCACGTCGACTAGTTCTGATGTGCTTCTCTTGGCTCTGGCTAAGTTTTTTGCATTTTTCATTATCTAGTGTTTTTTTGCATATTTACTGAAAATATACATATATAGGGCTTTATCTTAATTGTCTTCTGGTCTTGTTTGACCGTAGTAGTAGTATCCTGTGTACCAGTAGTTAGGCGTAGTTGCGCTTTTTGCCTAAATCGTTAGTTTTGGCGGTTTCGCCATTTTCCTGTTATTTACTGGAAAGTATACATCTAGAGTTTATCTTAATTGCCTTGTGGTCTTGTGTGACCAGTAATAGTAGTCTCCTGTGTATCAGTAGTTAGGTGCAGTTGCGATTTATTGTCTAGATAGTTTTGGCAGTTTCATCGTTCTTAATCAATAGGGGCTCCTATTGATTACTTTCCTGTCAATCGATTATTGTTGACTGGTGGTCTTTAACGGGGACCCACTAAAGTCTTAATCAATTTACAGTTGCAAATTTTTCTCCTATCCTTTGAGCGTGTGTTTGTGTGTTTGTGTGTGTGTGTGTGTGTGTGTGTGTGTGTGTGTGTGTGTGTGTGTGTGTGTGTGTGTGTGTTGTGGTATACTTGGTCTGTTTGAATTAGAAGACCCGGTTCTTCACAGGGCTAGGCCCGTTTAACTTAGAGGACCTAGTCCGCATGTTTCTACTCCACTGTATTTTTTATTTGAAAATATTTCTTCTGTGACTGAATATCGGTCTGTTGTTTAGTGAAAGATCTAGTTTTTTTTTTTCGTACTCCAGGCTAGGCCCGTTTAACTTAGAGGACCACTAGGTCCTCGTGTAGTTCTGCTGCAGGGCTAGGCCCGTTTTTAGTTAGAGGACCTAGTCCTCGTGTAATTCTGCTGCAGGGTAGGCCCGTTTTAGTTATTGGACCTAGTCCTTAGTCATTCTCTTTCTATTTTCTCCACTGGTCGCTTGTGTGTTGCAATGTCTAAGGATAGCAAGGAGCACAAACCCTCTGGGTTTAAAAATGTATGAACGTGTAATTCTGCCGCAGGGCTAGGCCCGTTTTATTTAGAGGACCTAGTCCTCGTGTAATTCTGCTGCAGGGCTAGGCCCGTTTTAGTTAGAGGACCTAGTCCTCGTGTAATTCTGCTGCAGGGCTAGGCCCGTTTTAGTTAGAGGACCTAGTCCTCGTGTAATTCTGCTGCAGGGTTAGGCCCGTTTTAGTTAGAGGACCTAGTCCTCATGTAATTCTGCTGCAGGGCTATGCCCGTTTTAGTTAGAGGACCTAGTCCTCGTGTAATTCTGCTGCAGGGTAGGCCTGTTTAACTTGGAGGACCTAGTCCTCATGTAATTCTGCTGCAGGGCTAGGCCCGTTTTAGTTAGAGGACCTAGTCCTCGTGTAATTCTGCTGCAGGGCTAGGCCCGTTTTAGTTAGAGGACCTAGTCCTCGTGTAATTCTGCTGCAGGGCTAGGCCCGTTTTAGTTAGAGGACCTAGTCCTCGTGTAATTCTGCTGCAGGGCTAGGCCCGTTTTAGTTAGAGGACCTATTCCTTGTGTAATTCTGCTGCAGGGCTAGGCCCGTTTTAGTTAGAGGACCTATTCCTTGTGTAATTCTGCTGCAGGGCTAGGCCCGTTTTAGTTAGAGGACCTAGTCCTCGTGTAATTCTGCTGCAGGGCTATGCCCGTTTTAGTTAGAGGACCTAGTCCTCGTGTAATTCTGCTGCAGGGTAGGCCTGTTTAACTTAGAGGACCTAGTCCTCGTGTAATTCTGCTGCAGGGCTAGGCCAGTTTTAGTTAGAGGACCTAGTCCTCGTGTAATTCTGCTGCAGGGCTAGGCCCGTTTTAGTTAGAGGACCTAGTCCTCGTGTAATTCTGCTGCAGGGCTAGGCCCGTTTTAGTTAGAGGACCTAGTCCTCGTGTAATTCTGCTGCAGGGCTAGGCCCGTTTTAGTTAGAGGACCTAGTCCTAGGCCCGTTTTAGTTAGAGTGTTGCAATGTCTAAGGATAGCAAGGAGCACAAACCCTCTGGGTTTAAAAATGTATGAAGTGCTCCCAGAAAATGTCTTTGACGGATGGCCACAGTAGCTGTGTCTACTGCTTGGGAGCCATCCATTTGCAAGCATCATGTTTGTTCTGTCATGCTTTCTCTCCTAGAGTGTTGCAGGAGAGAAAGAACAAACTGATACTCAGGGGTCTTCTGAAGCCAACCTTCGCGGAAGCTTTATCTGGTTCTTCGGCTTCTTCGTCTAAGTCTTCAAAGTCACGATCTGAGACAAAATCTAAAGGTTCAAAAAGGCCTTCTCCGGCACCGGCTGGTGTCTCAGAGCCACTGGCCAAATTAACAAAGTCTGCCTCCTCTACTCCTCAGTCTTTGGAGCTGAAGGAGAGCACTGTGGTTTCAGAGTCAGTCTCAGGTGCTTCGGTGCCGACTGCTGAACCTTTGGAAATAATTGACTCTGCTTCTTGGAGCCGGTCTGTAGAGTCCCTACCGGTCTCCTTGATGGTCAAATCTCCAGTGCCTGCTAGGTCGAGATCCCCAACTTTATCTTCTAGGTCTTCCCGGAATCTTTCTGAAGATGTGGAGAGGGTAGTACTGAGATTCCTGAAGTTGTCTGCCCTGCCTAAATTTTTGTTGGCTCAGACCCAATCGGCTCCGGAGCCACTCGAACCAGTCTTGTCCTCATCCGTGATTCCTCCTCCAAGCCATGTTGGTTTTTCGGAGCCGGAGTGCTTGTTACCAATGGAGGAACCCTCGGTTCTGACTCCCCTTGCTGTTGCATTGGAGCCGACTTCGTTTCCAACATGCTCGGCTCCGTCAGTCGTGTCCAGGGACCGAAGCTCTTCTGTCGGCGCCGAGGGGGAGGGTTTGAATCGATTTTCATCGGTTCTGAGCCTTCCTCTCGGTGCTTCCACCAGGGTGAGCTTGGACACTGCATCTATCTCGGAGCCGATGGCTCGGGCTCCGGCACCGCCCTTTGTCTCTTCGGGGGCGGGGATGGTCTTCGGAGCTGGAGAGGTCTGCTTTTGAGATGATGAGGAGTGTACTGTCACAATCGAGTACTGTCACAATCGACAGCCCCTGCCAGTGGTACAAGCACTCTTCCCCCCAGGGCTCCCACTTCGGTTTCAGTACCTAATCTCTCCGGAGGCAGCAGAGACCCACAGCCTCAGGAGCCACCGACTGGTGGCCCCCACTCGTCCAGGGCCTCCCCAGAAGTTCCTTTTGAGGAGCCCCCTCAGAAGAGAGTATGCAAGAGAAAGCATATTGACTCCCAGGATGAGTCTCTGACATCGGACACTGACCTCGATGAGTTGGAGGGGTCCCCTAAGTTGTCCTCTGATGATGTCGCCTTGTGGACATCCTAGAGATCCTTAAACAGAGGTGCGACTGGCCCACTGTCAACCCTTCTGATGAGTCAGTGTACCTGAAGGCTTTCGGGTCTCAACCCTCTGCCTCTTGGGTGTCTCCACCTTTCGACGAGCTAATGGATCCGGTTAGTCGGAAGGTGTGGGATACTCCCTATGCCGTGGAGCCAGTCCCAAGAAGACCAAATAAGGTCCTGTCTGCCCCTCCTGGAAAAGAATTCTTGTCTAAGGGCGTTCCCGTAGATGCCATGGTGGTGGCGGCAGCCATGAAGAAGGAGTTGGCGGAGACTTCTTCCTCTGTTCATCCGCCAAACAAGGAGTCTCGATAGATGGACAGATTTGGGAAGTGTGTATTTAGTTCAGCGGCTTTTATATTTCGATCTCTGAACTATCTTACCCATTTCACGAGGCTGCAGAGGGATCTCCTCAAGGAGTTAGGAGATTGCATACAGGGTGCTTGTCCTGAGGGAGTCCCTGATAGGTTCTCTGCTCAGTTGTCCACCCTAAATTCGGTAGTTAACTCATCCATGCGACTTATCTCTCATGCGGCTGATGGAGCGAGCAGAGCAGCGGGTTCAGGAGTTGCCCTTAGGCGCCACTCCTTGATGCTCTTGTGTAACTTTGCGGAGCCTTTTAAGTCCACCTTCACCAATGCCCCATTTGATGGTTCTTCCTTGTTTGGTTCCAAGGTGAAAGAAACACTCACTTGGTGTGAACATGAAGGAAAGACTATCTCTGCCGTGGGAGTCCATTTTACTGTCCCCTCTCAACCATACCCCAAGGGTCAAAGGGGAGGTAAGATGTGGTTCAGAAAGTCCCAGAGGGCCTTTCCAGACACATAGAGTGAATCCTCCTTCAGAGGCAGAGGAGGAGGAAATGGTAGATGTCGCCCTAGAGGAAGGGACGGTCCGCAATACCAGCAAGGCCATTGTTCCTTTCGATGGTGGCCTTATCAATGCTCCTGATGTGGGGCCCGACTGAGTTTCTCTGGGGCCAGTCGGGGGTTGCATCTCTTTGTATTCAGAAGCCTGGCTAAATGTAACACAAGACAAGTGGGTACAAAGAGTTGTTACCAGAGGCTATATCATACCCTTTTCCCTTCCACCATTTCTTCCCAAGAAGATCCCAGATGTTCCACCCAATCACAGGGATCAGGCAACTGTGGAGATCAACAAGTTGCTCTCAAAAAGAGTCATCCAGCCCGACCCAGCAGACCAGACAGGATCCAGAACTTACTCCAGGTTCTTTTTATTCCCAAAATGAACCGGAGACTGGAGACCAATATTGGACCTCAGCAGATTAAACGAATCCGTGAAAAAGGACAAGTTTCGGATGGTCACGCTGCAGTCGATACTCCCGTTGTTAGGGAAAGACTATTGGATGTGCTCTCTGGATCTCCAAGACGCCTACTACCATATAAAAATGGACAAGGCGTCAAGGAGGTTTCTGTGCTTCTGGCTGGGAGCCAGCCATTATCAGTTTCGTGCTCTGCCCTTTGGTCTCACCACAGCCCCCAGTGTGTTCAGCAAATGCATGGCAGTAGTGACAGCTCACCTGAGATGTCAGGGATTCCAGGTGTTTCCGTATTTTGACGACTGGCTCCTGACCGCCCCCACCAGGCATCTATTTCTCCAAAACAGGGACGCCACCATCCAGCTTTGTGCTCAACTAGGGATTTCCATAAATTGGGAAAAATCTGCATTACTGCCCTTGCAGTCTGTGAATTTTTATAGGCACAGAGGGAGACACAGTGGATATGACAGTTCGTCTTCCCGTTGAAAGAGCACAGAACCTCATCTCACAAGTTCAGCGTCTTTTTCCGCTTCAGAAGGTCAAAGCAAAATGGATTCTTCAACTTCTTGGAACGATGGCCACAACCATTCTGTTAATACCTTTAGCCAGGTTGCACATGAGAATCCTTCAATGGCTCCTGTTCTCCCAGTGGTCGTTCCAATATCTACCACTGAATCACCCTGTTCTGCTGACGGAATCATGCAAAAAGGACCTTCGTTGGTGGATAGCCCCCAACAACTTGTTCACGGGAGCTCCCTTTGTGCCTACATAACCCGTTGCCACTGGACCACGGATGCCTCCCAGGTCGTGTGGGGAGGCATTATCTTGGCAGGACTGTCCACTGCACATGGCAAGAGCACGAGGCTCATCTGCATATCAACGTTCTGGAGATGAGAGCGGTGCTTCTGACATTGCAAGCACTTCGGGATCTTCTTCCTCCAGGGACGATTGCGATACAATTGGACAACATGTCGGCTGTGTGGTATATCAACAAACAAGTGGTCTCTGAAACGGGAAATAGTGGAACAGATTTTCCAAAAATGGGGACAACCTTGCTGCGACCTTTTTGCCAGTCCAGTCAGTGTCAAGTGCAGCAGTTATTTTTCCCTAATTCCCCCTCCAGGGGAAGCACCCAGAGATGCTCTGGTCCACGATTGGCCCACAGGACTTCTCTATGCCTTTCCTCCATTCCCTCTTATCCCCAAAGTGATACAGAAAGCCAGCCGACTGGGAAGCAAGTTAATCCTTATTGCTCCTTACTGGCCTTGTCAGGTCTGGTTCCCCTTCCTCGAGCCTCTTCTCCTGGACAATCCTTGGATCCTGGACCCAGTTCCAGATCTATTGACCCACATGTCGGGTGCGCTACACCCCTCTCTTCACACCCTCAAATTGACAGCTTGGCTGCTCCAGTTCCATCTCTAGTCAGGCTTCATGATGTTTTGTCATCAGTGTCCCATATTCTTTTATCCTCGAATAAACCATCAACCAGAAGGCTGTATGACAGTAAATGGAAAAGGTTCTCTATTTGGGCACAGAAAATGAAAGTGCATCCTTACACCGCTCCCGTTCCTGTGATTCTGGAATTCCTTTCGGAGCTTTTTTCAGCAGGGATCTGCCGCAGCCACAATCTAAGTACAATTTGGCGGCTATCTCACATTTTTATTTGGGATCTCCAAATGTCAGCCTTATGTCTCATAAGTTATGCAAAACTTTCTTGAGAGGAGCCACTTTACTGATACCACCATTACAGGAACCTGTGGCTTCTTGGGACTTAAATTTTGTGTTGTCCAAACTAACATCCCCTACCTTTGAACCGTCTCATTCAGCTTCCTTAAAGTATTTGTCATCAGCCAGACGTGTTTCTGAGCTACATGCTCTGTCTATTAAGCCACCTTATTTAGTCGTTCATAAAGACAGGGTTTCTTTACGTACCAATCCTTCTTTTGATCCCAAAGTTTGTTCTTCTGCCACATTGAACCAGTCCATTGAGCTTCCAGTTTTCTTTCCCAATCATAGCAATGCAGTGGAATATTGTTTCCACCAGTTAGATGTTCACAGACAGCTACGTTTTTATTTGCAACGGACCAAAGAATTTCGGAAGTCAGACCAGTTGTTCATTTCCTTTTCTTATTCCAAATTGGGCTTACCAGTTTCTAAGGTGACATTGTCTAACTGGATTTCAAGTTGCATAGCTTTCATCTACAGTTCGGAGGGCAGACCTTTACCTCAGAGGATCAAGGCTCACTCTACCAGGTCTCTGACTACCTCTGCAGCCTTTCAAGCCAGGGTATCAATTGATCATATCTGTGCAGCAGCTACATGGATTACCCCTCACACCTTCATTACTCATTATAAGTTGGATTTGGCTTCTAGGGGTAAAGCATCCTTTGGCTCCACGGTGCTCAGGAGTATCTTCCAATGAGTCACCCAAGAATAAGGCGCTAGGGACGCTGTCCCATATGTAAAAATGAAGGTGAGATTGAACTACCTAACATAAAGAAGTTATGTACTCACCATAACGTTCCATGTTGGTAGTCCATCTCAACCTTCATTTTTACCAACCTGCCCTACTGCCCCCATCCTGGAAGATCTGGAGGTAATACTGTAAATTTCTTGGTTGGCGACCCTTTAGTATTGGTTTGTTGATTAGGGGTTTCTTTCTATTTCTAGTGAGCAGCAAACAAGATCTGGGGATTGCACTGGTGCACCATGTGATACCTGCTTAGCCACGAGCCATCCAGAAGTCTTCGAGCTTAAAAATCGGCCGAGTGGGAGCAGAGGATCGGCTCCGAACCCATATGTAAAAATGAAGGGTGAGATGGACTACCAACATGGAACATTATGGTGAGCACATAACTTCTTTTTTAATAGCAGATTTTTTAAATTCCTCCCAAGGATACTTACAGGATCTAACCATTTGCGAGCTATATGGATTAGCAAGGAGGAAGTAAGGATAGCTAAGAAGAGGATGAAGAAAGGAAAGGCTGTTGGTCCAGATGACATACCTGTGGAAGCATGGAGGTGTTTAGGTGAAATGGCAGTGGAGTTTTTTAACTAGATTGTTTAATGAAATCTTGGAAAGTGAGAGGAAGCCTGAGGAATGGGGAAAAAGTGTTTTGGTACCGATTTTTAAGAATAAGGGTGATGTGCAGAGCTGTAGCAACTACATAGGGATTAAACTGATCAGTCACAGCATGAAGTTATGGGAAAGTAGTGGAAGCTAGGTTAAGAAGGGAGGTGATGATTAGTGATCAGCAGTATGGTTTTATGCCAGGAAAGAGCACTACAGATGCGATGTTTGCTTTGAGAGTATTGATGGAGAAGTACAGAGAATGTCAGAAGGAGTTGCATTGTGTCTTTGTGGATTTAGAGAAAGCATATGACAGGGTGCCTAGAGAGGAGTTGTGGTATTGTATGAGGAAGTCAGGAGTGTCAGAGAAGTATGTAAGAGTGGTACAGGATATGTACGAGGGTAGTGTGACAGCGGTGAGGTCTGCGGTGTTAGTGACCAATGCGTTTAAGGTGGAGGTGAGATTACATCAAGGATCAGCTCTGAGCCCTTTCTTATTTGTAATGGTGATGGATAGGTTGACAGACGAGATCAGACAGGAGTCCCCAAGGACTATGATGTTTGCAGATGACATTGTGATCTGTAGTGAGAGTAGGGAACAGGTGGAGGAGACCCTGGAGAGATGGAGAGATGCTCTAGAGAGAAGAGGAATGAAGGTCAGCAGGGCTAAGACAGAATATATGTCTGTGAATGAGAGGGGGAGGATAAAGGAATGGTGAGGATGCAGGGAGTAGAGGTGGGGAAGGTGGATGAGTTTACTTGGCATCAACAGTTCAGAGTAATGGTGAGTGTGGAAGAGAGGTGAAGAAGAGAGTACAGGCAGGATGGAGTGGGTGGAGAAGAGTGTCAGGAGTGATTTGTGACAGACGAGTACCAGTAAGAGTGAAAGGGAAGGTCTACAAGAGGGTAGTGAGACCAGCTATGTTATATGGGTTGGAGACAGTGGCATTGACAAAAAGGCAGCAGTCAGAGCTTGACGTGGCAGAGTTGAAAATGTTAAGATTTGCACTGGGTGTGACGAGGATGGACAGGATTAGGAATAAGTATATTAGAGGGTCAGCCCAGGTTGGAAGGTTTGGAGACAAAGCCAGAGAGGCAAGATTACGTTGGTTTGGACATGTGCTGAGGAGGGATGCAGAGTATATTGGGGAAAAGATGCTAAGGATGAAGCTGCCAGGTAACAGGAAAAGATGGAGGCCTAAGATAAGGTTTATGAATGTGGTGAGAGAGGACATGCAGGTGGTTGGTGTGACAGAGCAAGATGCAGAGGACAGGAAGAAATGGAAACAGTTGATCTGCTGTGGCGACCCCTGATGGGAGCAGCCGAAAGAAGAAGAAGATATAGCTTAGTTAATAAGAAAATTGTTGTAAGTGGGTTAGCTAGTTTTCCTGAGATGGTGGCCGGGAGGATGTGTAAAAGAGTACATTCCCATGTTAGTGTTGATGCTTGGTACCCCATTTTTTGCAGTTGTAACTTAAGGGAATTCCAAAGCTTGAAAACGCATTTACAACTCCAGAATATATGTATTAGGTCTGCAGTCTGGTCTTTACAGTGTGGACAGTATGGGGACTTAGCTGCACTGAATTTGTGAAGAATTGCTGGGGTGAAATAAGTGTTATTATTAATCATGAGTTGCATGTAAGAGAGTTTTTTAAGTGGAATAGTTTTCAGTGGTAAGTTGATTGCCTTTTCTATTTGCTGGTCATCCATATCAGGTTTTAATTTTCTCCAGTAATTAGAGAAGAGAAGGTCTTTCTGGAATTTGATTTCCCCTGTCATTTTGTATGAGTTCATTATTGTTTTCCTTGACGTTAACATAGTTTTACAAAGTAGGGTACAGTTTTCAATGTCACTTTTTTAGTATGGTAAGGTTTTGGAGGTAACTGGAACACACCTCTTTGATTTGTCTTAAAAGTATTATATATACTTTAGGTAAGTTTAGATTACTTCTTAATTCATGAATTGTGCTATTGAGGAATGGGTAGATATATTGGATTCTCTTATGCTTTAACCGAGGGAAGGAGTCTAAGTTTAGCATCTTGTTATTAATTTTTAAGTTAGGATTTTTATGGAGGGGTTGTTGTATTAACATAGCTTGTCCAAGGTTTAAGGAGTGAAAAAGTTTTTGTGTTATAGTTATAGAGTGTTTTAGCGGCTCTGTTATGTTATAGGCTTGTAAATCTTTTTTTTTTATTTAAGAAGGGAAGTGCTTTGGGATTGATGTCTAGTGTTTTTATATACCTATAGTATATTGTTACCCAGGCCGATGAACTAGTTTTTGCTGAGGGGTCGTACTCTGGTATTCTTAGTATTGTATTAGTGTTGATAATAGAATAGTAGGCTTTGAAATCTGGCAAGTTCAGACTCCCTTTGTTCTTGAGAAGTGTTAGTTTTTGATAGGAGATTCTGGTCTTTTTAGGTTCCCATACAAATTTTGCTAGAACGATATGAATTTGTTTGAAGAATTTATTATGTATAGTTATCTGAGATGTCATAAATAGATATATTAATCTAGCTAATATGTTCATTTTAATTATTGATACTTACAAAAATGGTAGCTTAAGGTTATTCCATCTTGTACAATGTTGTATTATGTTTTGCCATTTAAGAGTTACGGTATGTTGGTAGAATTCCTTGTTATTCTGAAAGAAAGTAATTCCCAGGTATTTGGTTTCTTCTTTTATTTTTATTTTGTCTAAGAGAGGTATTAGGGAGATGAGTCTAGGTGGCCTTAAGGGGAATGTATTAGTTTTATTAAGGTTTAATTTGTAGTTAGACATGTATGAGAATTGTTCAATTGTGTTTATTATTTTGGTCATGTCTGAGCTTGATGTAGTAAAGTATATGTTTAAATCGTCTGCAAATGCTGAAAGATAAACTTTGAAGTTATGTATTGAGGGGGATTATGATATGTATTTTGTTTAATATATAGGAATAGGGGTTCTAGGTATAGGTTGAAAAGAAAGGGTGATGGTGGGCAGTCTTGTCTTGTTCTGTTTTTTATTGAAATTCTGTTTGACCATGTTTTGTTTATATATAGAGTTGTATATGGATTACTATAGAGAATTTGAATGATCTGTATACAATTTTTAGGTATGTCAAAGTGAAGTCACGTTTGCAGCAAGAATTCAAGATTGACCCTATCAAAAGCCTTGTGGGCATCTACTACCATTGTGAAGATGTTGATATTTCTCAGATTTGCAAAGGATATTAACACTTCTAATGTTAGCGTGTTGTCACTGGTCTGTCTACGGTGTGTAAACTCAGATTGTTCTGGAGAAATGAGTTTCTCTATCAGATTTTTAACTCTATTTGCTAGTATTGAGGTCAGGATCTTGATATCCATATTTAGAAGAGAGATGGTTCTATAGCTATATGGATTTTTGGGGTCTGCTTGGTCTTTTAATATAAAAATAGTTTTAGAGGTGTTAAAGTGAATGTGGCGACCCCTAACCGGGGAAAAAGCCGAAAGAAGAAGAAGAAAGTGAATATCATGTATGTTGTTATTTATTATATAGTTCAGCACGTGGTATAATAATTTGGTGACTAGTGGACTGAAGGATTTGTAAAATTCTGAGGTAAGACTATCTGGTCCTGGGGCTTTGTGTGGTTTTAGATGTTTAATTGTTGTGGTTATCTCGTTAATGAAATGGTCTCCATTAGCTTTTTTTTTTTTGTTGATCTAAATCTAGTTTAGGGAATTTTAGTTTTTGAAGAAAAAGATCCCTGTCCTCCTTCGAGGCTTGTAGAATTTGTTCTCCATATGTTTGAGTATACATTTGTTCAAATACTTTGATAATTTCCTCATTTCTTGTATAGTTTTTCCCTCTGTAATTTACTTCTGCTATAATTGAGGTGGATTTTTGTTGAGCGATAATTCTGGCCAAAGCTCTGGAAGGAATTTGGGCTTCTTCTGCGTAATTAGCCAACTGTCTTGTCTCATAAAAAGATACATTTCTGTTCTCGAACATATATAGGTCTATCTGTAGTTTTAGGAGGTCCATTTCAGTTTGATTATTAGGGTTATTTATCAATTCTCTCTCACGTTGTTCTATTTTCTCCTTTATTTTATGTTCCTCTTTCAGTTGGATTTTTTTATAATATGCTGCTTTTTTAATGAAAGTTCCTCTGATTTGTGTTTTGGTCGTCGCCCATTCTATATCCATTGGTGTTTCGGAATTGAAGATATTTACAAGGGATGTTTTTAATATATCCTCAATCTCTTTTACTACATCTGTTTTGAAGAGCAGATTAGGATTTAATGACCAGTTGTTAGCTCTATTGTTTGAAAACCTTTTTTTTTCCCAGTTGATACTCAGTGTAACTTTGGAATGATCCGACAGAAATCTAGTGTGTATGAGTATTGTAGGGTCCATGTTAATGAGTATGCTTGAGATTAAAAAGAAGTCTATTCTCGCCCACATTTTACGGCATCGGGAGTAGAATGTGTAGTTCCAAATTTTGTTATCTTTATCCTCGTATTTAAAGGGGTCATATAGTTTGAAGTCTTGTTTAAGTGCATTTAAAGCTGTTGTAGCTTATCTATTACGTAGTTTAGTCGCGTTCGATTTATCCTTTTCTGGGTTTTGATGTGTTCCAGTCACCACCAATTATTAGATAATGATCTTCCAGTTGGTTTAGAATTGGGTACAGTAATATGAAAAAGAGATGGTTGCTACAAGGTGCATATGCATTTAACACCATTATGGGTTTTGGAAATACCGTGTTAGTAAATGTTACATAGCACCACCGTCCATCTTTGTCAGCCTTAGTTTCAATTATTTTATCCTGAAAATGTTTTTTAATTATTATGGCCACCCCAGCACTGTTAATTTTGTCCCCAGACGCTATAATTTGTCTTATCCACTTTTTTTCCCCAATATCTATCCATTGCTCTGAAGTAAAATGCGTTTCTTGTATTAAGATGAGATTAGCTTTGGTTTTCAGGGCTAAATGCAAAAATAGTTTCCTTTTTTCTTTATTTTGTAGACCTTTAATGTTCCACGTTTCAATTTCCCACATTTATGTGATAGATATGCTTGTTTTCATAGGTTCATAGGTTCATACTAGGCTATCTGCCCGAGGGCATTTATATGCCTAGCCCATAGTTTTGTGGCTTACGCCACCCCTTTAGTTTGGAGAAACTATGCCCATTATTTTGCTGTGCCTCTGTCGAGCAGTGACACTGAGGTAACCCCTGGGGTGTATCTGCGATCTCCCATCCATTGGTCAAGATTCCTCTTGAACAAGACCAGCGAGGTGCTCTGCCTCACATAAACCGGGATTTTATTCCACAGCATAGGGAGTCTTTGGGTGATGAATCTATCCCTCCAGCACGTCCTATTAATAACCGTGTCGAGGTTTAAGTCTGACGCCCTTGTGGCACTGAGGGATCTAGAATTTCTGAGATGAAGCATGTTCATCAAATCTGGGTTTGACATGGCCTTGTATGTCAGGCATAGGTCACCTCTGAGCAAGCGGTAAGCAACTGAATATAACTGGAGTTCTTTCAGTCTGGCAGCATAAGACAGATTTTTGAGACCCTTTATCCTTTTGGTGAGGAACTTTGTGGCCTCTCCAGCTGCTGCAAGTGTCGGGTCAGATACATTCCGAGTGGGGCATTGTACTCGATCATTGGTCTGATGAGTGATGAGTATAGGGAGACTATGACTTCCCTTGATCTAGATGTGAATCCCTTCATGATAAGGTGGGCAATGTAGAAGGTCTTCCTAACTACTTTAGCAATATGAGTGTCGAATGAAAGGCTACTGTCAACCTGGGTTCCCAGGTCCCTAATAACTTCTTCTGTGTTCAGGGGATTGCCACCTATATGGTAGCTAGGGGTAACCTTATTTTTCCCGAAGGGTATGACTGTGCATTTCTTGGCATTTAACTTTAGGCCATGGCTCTGGCACCGGTTATCCATTTCTGTGAGACCCTTCTGAAGGATATCTGTGTCGGATGTGTTTTCAACTACGGCGCCCAGTTTGCAGTCATCTGCAAACTTTGTCAGCCATAACCCTCCTGTGTTTGCTTGTACTTCAGAAAAGTAGATGCCAAACAAGAGTGGGCCCAGGACTGAGCCCTGTGGGACACCACTTGTGACAGGCTTTGAGTCTGACATGGCGCCAGCAACTCTGACCCTGTGGGTTCTGTCACTCAGCCAGTTTGCAACCCATCTTGTAATGTATGGGTTTACATTTAAGTTGATGAGTTTTTCAATGATACCCGAGTGAGGTATTGTATCAAAAGCCTTCGCTAGGTCTAGGTAGGCTGTATGGACTGCCTTTCCCTCGTCAATGGCCTTGGTGACTGTTTCAAAAAGTCAACCAAGTTTAGAAGGCATGATCTGCCTTTGACAAAGCCAAACTGGGTTGGATCCAAAGTCTGCAAGTTCCCTATGTCTTTATTTATGAGATCCATTACGATCCTCTCCATGGCTTTGCAGATAAGGCTTGTCAAGCTAATGGGACGGTAATTTCCAGGGTCGGTGGAGGCACCGCCTTTGTGGAGTGGGACCACAGTCGCTGTTCGCCACTCCCTGGGTACGTATCCGGAGGTGAGACTAAGATTAAACAGCTGTCCTAACTGTGGGTTTAATTCCTCGTTGAGTTCATGGAGCACTCAGCCGGGGACACCATCAGGTCCCATGGATGCTGTGTTCTTTGCCTTGGAGAGAGCAGTTCTCACCTGGGCGTTAGAGATGTTTGGGGGGGCTACAATCATTTGGTATAGATATCTCTCCTTTAGGGGAGGGAGAAGTTTGCACTGAACCTTTCAGCCAGTATATTGGCAATGTCTGTAGGATCAGTAATCTTCACATCATTTTGAACTAATTCTGAGCATATCTGGGAGTTTCCTCCTAGGTTTCTGACATAGCTAAAGAATGCCTTATGGTTGTCTTTAGAGTCCTTAGCTATTTTTTTCTCAAAATTAGCTTTGGATGATTTTATGAGAGCTCTTAGCTTTTTACTTATAGTGATCAGCGGTGTCTTACCTTTTAAGGATTTTGCTCTATCTTGTAGTAGCTTTCTCCTTTTGTTGTAGAGTTTGTTTATGGCTGGGGTCCACCAGACTGGACGCTTGCCTTTGGTACAAAGAGTCTTTGTTTTGCTTGGGATTGCCTGATCCATGCAGCCCTGCAGGTGCTGGTAGAAGGCATTTGTAAGTGATTCAGTGGTTTGAGTAATGTTAACCGCCGGCTCAGGGGCCTTAAAGGAGACCACACTTTTAACTGATCTGTATGTTAATTTAGATTTAAGGTCTTTGTATGTGTTGTTATAGTGTGTCATTGGAAAGCATCTAACTATTCCTGTCCCTACACTGTGCCTACCCACTATACACCTGGGCCAGGAATAAATGGGGGAATACAATGTGATTTTAGCATGTACCGTAAGATTCCCACTAATATTAAATTGTGTTTTTTCTTTGCGTATAAGTTTGTGACATGGTATCCCCCTTATGTTACTATATACAATATGGGCAAAGCTTAACAGACTAGTTCTCTACAAAAAACACTGCTGAGCCGTATCCCTAGTTTCAACCTTTAAACTATTATGCCATTAGAGTACTGCAGTTAAAGTGCAAAACATACAGCTTATACGTTTATGATCTATTCCTCCTAAAAGTGCGTTTTTAAATAACATGTTAATTATCAAATTGTCAATTAGATATGGCAAATATACAACAATGTAACCTATATTTTTAAGCCAGACATGTCATATTTAATTGATCCTTCTCCATATATTTCTCTTAACTTCCCTCTTTTTATATATATAAATTACCCAGCTTCTGTGTTCAGGCATTCTTCTGTAGCAATCTATAACAAACTCAGATTGCATTATTGGCATCTAAATAGAAGTGGGTATATGAGGAAAAAAGGGTTTGCAAGCTTAGGCAGGTATATTACTGTTAAGACTTGTTTGTTTAGATTATATTTATATCTTCTGCAGTCAACTAGGTTGTATTCATATTGTCATATAATTCCTCTCCTCTAAACTGCTTAAACTCTCATTCCTGCAGTTATTCCAGTTAAACATCATTATTTCAATCGAGAACCATTTACTTAGTCTGGTTCTGCCAGACTCGCATCCTGAAATGAAGATTGGATTCTTTAAAATAAGCTTGTATAGGAGAATCAAAGTCACAATTTTGTTTTAGTAAAATAGTACCTTATTCTTCTGATTCTTCAAAGTCATGTTTGCTGGATTTACTAGTCGTCTTTCAGTCAGTTGTTGTCTTATTAATTGTTTTATGTCAATTTTTGTGATTTTTGAGTTAGAAATCACTTATTGGTCTTGCTGTACCTTACTTTCATGTCATTTTGGTTTTATAGTGGAGCTTTTGAGCTCAAAGGGGACTATTTTAACATACCAGATTCCTGGGAAATGGTGTTACCCTATATTATGCACATCGGAAACAGCAGTTGAATTTTAGTTCCTACCCATTTTTCATTTCCTTTTCCTGTGTTCCTTGTGGCTCGCATAGTTGATTTAAGGGCCTAGGCAGCAAGAGGAAGCTCTCAGGGTGTGTATCCCATCAAAAACACTCACAATTCAGTATGATTTTTACTCGAGAGCCGTTTTTAATTTCCAACCATTTTATTTTGTTTCTGGAGGTGGAATCTGCTTGAAAACTGACAGGAAATTCTCTTTCGCTTCCTTGGGGTTAGCAGTCATGTATTTAACATCTTTTACATAGAAAATTAGAAGGTTTGGGTATTTCATCTGGAACTTTATTTTCTTTTCTATCAGAAACTTGCAGTATGGAGATAGAAGTTGCCTTGCTTGCCTTATCTGAATGGGCAGATCTTGAGCAAAGGAAATTGTATTATTATTCCAGGTGAGTGTCCCTTTCTTCTTGGCTGTAAAGAGTATTTTATTTACATCTTGATAGTTTTAAGATTTTGGCATACACAGGTCTTGGTCTCAATGATGATTGAGCTTCTCTCAGAGCTCTGTGGGCTCTCTCTATTATTATTTGTTGTGTTGCTTCAGAATCATCTAGTAAAGATTTTAGTATGAGTTTGATAGTTGGTATTAGATCAATGTGTGACGCATTTTCACAGATTCTCCTTATGATAATATTGGTTCTCCGAGCTCTTGTTTCTAAATCTATTATTTTTGCTTGTAGACTTTGCAGCTCTGTGTCATGGGAATCAGTTCTCTGATATATATAGAGTATAATTTTATTTCATTTTCTAGTATTTTTGCTTCAGATTTTTCAGTTCTGGTTAGAATTTGATTAAATGAGTCTCCAAATGTTTGAAACTGTGTGGATAAGTCCTGTATTGCTTGTTGAATGGGCAGTAAAGCTGTTTTTATATCTTCCAGGCTAGCTGTCTGTTCTGACTTGGTTTTATTTGCAGGCTTGGAATTGTTAGATTGCTTATTTGTCCTCTGTCTTTTTGGAGTTGCCTTTGTCTGGTGAGGCTAGTATTGAGAATTTGGTTTTAGTTGTTAAAGTCTCCATATTATTTTCTTCTTTCAACATCTTGCTTTTAGGTAAGTTTTGCAGACTTTATGTATGACTGCAGGGCTACAGCACCACACAGCTACAGATGATTTCTAGAATCTTAGTTAATCCTTTTGTTTTAAAAGGAAGCTGTTGCTTTTTTTCCCTTTTTTAATGCTGTTTGTTGTCTGGAATAGATATTCAGTCATATTTCTTTGCTTTTTAGTCTGCGCTGTCTTTTGGGTTTATTATAATCCAGGGTATTTCAGAAAGCTAGGTGTTTGCAGTGCTCACAGAACAGTGGCCATCTTGAACTCCCCAAATCTTTATAATCTCTTTATAATCTTCTTTTAAATAATACTTTAAGTATATTTTCTAAATCATGTGAATTTGAGTTTAATAATTAAATGAATGAGAAACCCAAACACAAAATGTTCAACTTAGATTTAAATGAACAGGCAGCCCTTAAGCAGCTTAGCCAGTACAAGGATTTAAGGTATATGAAAGTTGACAAAGGGTGTGGTATTGTTATAGCCGAACAGGATAATTATGTGAAAAAAATGGATTTTCTGTTGTCAAATAGAAAGCACTATCGGACTGTCAGCAAAGATTTTGTTAAAATTTGTTATAATGCAATAGATCAGGAGTTGTTTGGGTTGTTTAATCAGGGGAACATTAAATTAAGCATGTATGAATTTTTAATAGTTGATCAACCAGAATTTGGGAAGATTTTTGGGATTCCAAAAATCCATAAGAATAAAGACCCCCATATAGATCAGATGGTTCTTCCCCAAGAAATAAAACAGTATGTATTTTGGTATTATTAGATCACTTACATAACTCTATAGTACAAGTCAGTAAACATTTTCTTAAGGATTCACGGTCCTTTTTGAACAGTCAAAGGGAATATAAATTTACAGGTGGGGAGACCATGCTTGCCACAGTAGATGTGAATTTGTTATATACGAACACTGACCAAGAAGAAGGGTTACAGTTACAAAGTATCTTGAAAATGATGGTCAAATTGAACAGGTTGATAGTTATTTTATAATAATGTTGATGGATATGGTACTTAAAATAATTTCTTTTTATTTAACCATCACATTTACCAACAATTAACTGGAGTAGCCATGGGGGCCAAAGTAGCCACAGCTTTTGCTAATCTTATTGTGTGTTGGTGGGAAGAAAGTATGCTTAAGAATGTTCCTTTGTTCCAGTATGTGAAATTCTATGAGAAATATCGATGATATGGTTTTTATTTGGTTAAGTAATGAACAATTATTTTATGAATTTGTTGATCAACTCAATAACAGTGTTCCTTGATTAAAATGTACTATTAGTGGAATTGGTTCTACTATTAATTAATAATTTGACAGTGGTTTACATAGGAAGGAGACTTTTACAAATAATTATCGCCACTATAGTAGCCACCATCCAAAAAAGATGAAATTGAACATTTTCCATGGACAACTTATTAGGTTATGCCGCTTGATTAGTAATGAAAATTAATTCTGTAGGTAAGTTGACATTTTAATCTGTTTCTTTTTAGAAAGAGGCTGTCCTATTGAAGAGCTTCACAAAATTAAAAATGAAGTCTAACTTAGTAAAAGGGATGCTTCACTTCCTTCAGTTTTGGCCAAGGGAATTTTGATAAAGCAATCAGATTATGTCAAAGTGAATGATGAAATGAGGTATGCTTTACAAGTTACACTTACAACTGATAGTTCAGAAATCATTAATATTGTTTAAAATAATTGGAAGATTGGTCTAGGGAATCCAGATTTTAGTAAAATTATAGGTGAACGTCCACAGTTTGTATTTAAAGTTGTAAGTCTTAAATTATTACTTGAACAGGATTTGATTAGTGAGTTCAGACTTGGTAGTAGAACAGTTGGTACTTTTGCATGTACCATCTGTAAGCAATGTCTTTTTATAAGCAATGTTAGTTCTATCACTTTTGAACATATTGGGTTTGTTTTTGAGGCCAAAAAGAGATTTAATTACCACACTAGTGGTATTGTTTATGTGGCTAGATGTGACACATGTTCCCATTTCTATGTAGGCAAACGTGCTAGGGAGTTGTGGTACAGAATAAGGGAACATGTTAAAGCCATTAAGACTGAAGATTTTTCTAAAGCCTTGGCCAAGCACAGTGTAGAATGTTCTGGATTTTAAAAAGTTTCATTTCACTGTGCTTGAACAAATGATGATGGAAAAGTGTGTATTTGGCTGTAACAATGTGCTAGAAGTAAGAGAATACAAATGGCAAGTGTTTTGAGGGCTGACCAAGCACAAGGATTAAATGGAAATTGAAATCTGAAATGTTTGTTGAAACTTAAAGTGACATGATTGTCTTAAATATGATAAAACATTATTGGAAAATATGTTTTTATTATCATTTTTCTATTTAATTGTTTGACGCATTTTTATTATTATATTTGTATGTTCAAAGTTTTTCTTTATGGGAGAAGTGGTGTGTGACTTTAAGGACTTTTAACAGGCTTAACATGTTTCTTTAAAAGGAAGTGATCACAAAAGGAAGTGATGATTTTTAAAGGAAGTGATGTTGCAAAAGTTACAGAAAGAAGTGATGTTTTAAAGGAAATGATGCAACATTTTGGAGGTTTATTTAAATGTGAAGGTTTTCATGTTTGTTTTTTCTGAAGAAGTTCTACTTTATTAAAAAGGACCAAAAGTATTGAAACAATTGTGTGGTTCTTTACCGGGGATTTCAGCCATTGTGCAGTTTTTTTGTTACATATATATATTTATAGTTAGGAAGAAAACACATATCCAAACCAGCATCTCATACACAAATACACCTGTAGCAAAAAATATTTCTCCTCTGATACCTTCAGTTTACTACTACAAAACTGCGATTGGTCCCCAGTAAAAAAACTGCAACTAGACCTAGCTGTAGAATACTTCAATAACAAATTCCTTGAAATATTAAATGATCCTGCCCCCTCAGAAAAATTTGCCAAAAAAACAAACGGCTACCATGGATTTCTAAAGAAACAAAACAACGAATGAAACAGAGATAAGGCCTGGTCAGTACATCATATGACCAAAAATAACAATGATCTCACCCTTTACAAACAACTATGCTAAGAAAAACCTCATCAAGGATAAAAGAACCTATTTCCTCACCTGCCAACAAAAATACCAGCACAATCCACAAAAATTCTGACAGAATGTAAACCACCTCCTTAACCCCGGTAAAACCCCTACCCCTGCCCCCCCTCACTACTAACTCCTCTGTGCCCTTAGCCTCACAATTCAATTCCCACTTCATCAACTCTATCACTTCTCTCCTAAACAACAAAACAATCCCACCACTCACTATCCCCTCCCCTACCTCTAATGATGCAAACTCCTTCTCCTTTATTCCCATCCCAACTTCCTACATACAAAACTTATATGTAAACTAAAATTCTGCTGCTTAGCTGCCAACCAACTTCCAAACGAATACCTAAAAGTAGTGGCCCCATCCATCGCCTACCCCTTATCATTACTAATAAACCGGTCTATCTCCGAACAGCACCTTCCCGGATTATCAAAAATCTCTCATATCATACCACTTCATAAGGGTGACCCATTAGAGACATAACTAACTACCTTCCCATCACCATTCTATCCCCCTTGTCAAAATTCTAGAGAAATGTATCCACCAGCAACTCATGAATCACCTCACTACCAACAACCTACTCTGCAGCACCCAGCATGGCTTCAGGCCTAAACACAGTACTGACTCATCCCTCATAACCTTTACAGAGACCATTCGCCACCTCAAAAATGAAGGACAACTAGTCTCAGCCATTTTCTTAGATATGTCAAAAGCTTTTGACACAGTGTGTCCCGTCAACTAGGAAAAACAACAGTCCCAAGGATGAAGCAGCAGCAAAAACTAATGAAAACCAAACCACCAGTCTGACCGAACAATGATGGAAACCACCAGCAATAGCAAATAATGCAGTTTAATGTCGCTTTCATATCAAAAGACTTCCTCAGAATGAAATAAAATGCACACAGCAACATCACCTTATATATCAAATCAGAATAATTATCTAATAAAACAATCAATTACTTAAAAAGTGCACTAGCAAAAGGAATACAGTAATTTAAAGTTCCATCAGTTGCTCCTCAACAAACTTGCCACTTACAATCTCAATACCACACCCCAACATGGTATTGCAGTTTTCTATCCAACCGTCAACAAGCCACTAAATGGGCAAAAAGCCTCTCCCTACTATCAGTCACCACAGGGGTACCACAAGGCTCCATACTTGGGCCCCTCCTCATCATAATATTTACCACCAACCTATATACTGCCACTCAACATGCCACCATCATCCAGTATGCAGAAAACTCCTCCCTTATCTGCTCAGCCCACTCCCCACAAGAACTCCAGCACAAAATGCAATTATCAATCTAAGACAGTGAAAAGTACCTCACCAGCCACCAACTCATCCTAAAGTATTAAGGTACAACCCAACACCCTAATAATGGGCAATTTCAACTACCCAGGCATTAACTGGGAAAACTACTCATGTACCAACTCTTTTCCTCAACGTTTTCTGGAATTCATAAATTCCAACGCCTTGGATCAACTTATTCACACCCCCACCAGGGGCAGCAATATCCTAGACCTGGTCATTACCAACATGGGCAACCGTTCCACACCAGAGGTCAATTCCTTGTTGGTCAGATCCGACCACAAGCTAATCACCCTAGACTTCCACATCCCGCCCCCACCCCAATTAGGGAAACCACTGTAAAAAGCTTCTCCAAGCCAACTTCACACTTCTTAAGACAGAAGTGGCAAACTTCATGACACCCATGCAGATGGACAATAGAGGTACGTCTGCTGAATCCTACACAAATGCACTTTATAAGCACTTACATGAGTGCATGGATCATGCAATCCCTAATAGAACCAAGATGCTATCCTCCAAAAAAAGGAAGCCAATCTGGTGGTCCTCTGCCATAAAGAAACTCTACAACAGAAGAAAGAAACTGTTGCAAAAAAGAGTACAATCCCATCACTGGAGGAACTCCCTGGTTAACCTCAGTAAGAAACTGAGATCCCTCATAAAATCCTCCAAAGCTAGTTACGAAAACAAAATTGCCACTGACTCTAAAGACAACCACAAAGCATTCTATAGCTATGTCAAAAATCTCAATGGCAACACTCAGATCTTCTCTGAGTTACAGCACAATGGCACTAAATATACAGAACCAACTGATATTGCCAACATCCTGACAGATAGGTTCAGTGCTAACTTTACCCCGTTTCTCCACCCCCTAGAGGGCCCATCTCTATACCAGAAGAATGCAAAGTTCCTGTAATCACGACTGCACAGGTAAAAAAACACACTCTCCAAAGCCAAAAACACAGCATCCATGGAACCTGGCAGTATCCCAGGCTTTGATCTACATGAACTACAGAATGAACTGGCACCCTACCTAAGTACCATGTTCAATCATAGCCTAGTTGTTGAGTCCTGGTTTTCCGAATGCATTAATTTCGGTTACCAGCACACCACTAACATCCTCAAGCTTACGTTAATTCAGCACACTCTTATGAGTGCAGTGGTCGTTGAGTCCTGTTTCTCCGAAAGCATTAATTTCAGTTACCAGCACACCACTGACATCCTCAAGCTTACTTTAATTCAGCACACTCTTATGAGTGCAGTAGTCGTTGAGTCCTGTTATTCCGAATGCATTACTTTCAGTTACCAGCACACCACTGTCATCCTCAAGCTTACGTTAATTCAGCACACTCTTATGAGTGCTGTAGTCGTTGAGTCCTGTTTTTCCAAATGCATTAATTTCAGTTACCAGCATACCATTGACATCCTCAAGCTTACGTTAATTCAGCACACTGTTATGAGTGCAGTAGCCGTTGAGTCATGTTTTTCTGAATGCATTTAATTTCAGTTACCAGCACACCACTGACATCCTCAAGCTTACGTTAATTCTGCACACTCTTATGAGTGCAGTAGTCGTTGAGTCATGTTTTTCTGAATGCATTAATTTCATTTACCAGCACACCACTGACATCCTCAAGCTTATGTTAATTCAGCACACTCTTATGAGTGCAGTAGTCACTGAGTCATGTTTTTCTGAATGCATTTAATTTCAGTTACCAGAATAATTCTTTTTTCTCCAACACACCACTGATTTCCACTTCAAGCTCATCCATCTCCACACAGTCCTGAATGAGAAATTTAAAACCAGAATGTCTGGGCTGTTCTAATAAATGTTTGTGTAAAGGCATTCCCATGGCATTTACGTCTTATGTCAAAAAGATGACCTGAAGTCCTCCTTTTCAGTTTATACATAGTCTTACCCACATAAATTGCAGGGCAGTCATTACATATGGTCCTATATACAACTTTTTCAGTATTACAGTTACCACCTTCTGAATATTTCACCATCTTTTTAAGATGTGAGCACTCAAATGATTTACACTCCATAAAGTAGCCACAGAAAGTGCAGTTAGGTGACCCACAGATTTTAGTGCTCATGTCATCCTGTTGTTCCGTTTTTTTCTTTTCCACATAGCTATGTGTGCTTCTGCTCTTTTTATATGCAAATATATAATGATCTCCTAAAACCCTTACAAGCTGCTGATTGTCAGGGAGGATGGCCCAGTTCTCCTTAATGATGGCTTTAAGTGTGTTGAAATCGCAGTTGTAAGTTAGAATGCAGTTGTCCTTACTTCTGTTCTTTTGGTTTAGGTTGTTTTTAGTTATAGAATCCCCATCTCTGCTGGGATCCAAGATTGTATGTAACATGTTTGATAATCTCCATCTCTGCTGGGATCCAGGATTGTATGCAAGATGTTTGATAATCTCTATCTCTGCTGGGATCCAGGATTGTTTGTAAGATGTTTGATAATCTCCATCTCTGCTGGGATCCAGGATTGTATGTAAGATGTTTGATAATCTCCATCTCTGCTAGGATCCAGGATTGTATGTAAGATGTTTGATAATCTCCATCTCTGCTGGGATCCAGGATTGTATGCAAGATGTTTGATAATCTCTATCTCTGCTGGGATCCAGGATTGTATGTAGCATGTTTGATAATCTCCATCTCTGCTGGCATCCAGGACTGTGTATGTAAGATGTTTGATAATCTCCATCTCTGCTGGGATCCAGGATTGTATGTAAGATGTTTGATAATCTCAATCTCTGCTGGGATCCAGGATTGTATGTAGCATGTTTGATAATCTCCATCTCTGCTGGGATCCAGGATTGTATGTAAGATGTTTGATAATCTCCATCTCTGCTGGGATCCAGGATTGTATGTAGCATGTTTGATAATCTCCATCTCTGCTGGGATCCAGGATCGTATGTAAGATGTTTGATAATCTCCATCTCTGCTGGGATCCAGGATCGTATGTAAGATGTTTGATAATCTCCATCTCTGCTGGGATCCAGGATTGTATGCAAGATGTTTGATAATCTCCATCTCTGCCGGGATCCAGGATTGTATGTAGCATGTTTGATAATCTCCATCTCTGCTGGCATCCAGGACTGTATGTAAGATGTTTGATAATCTCCATGTCTGCTGGGATCCAGGATTGTATGTAAGATGTTTGATAATCTCAATCTCTGCTGGGATCCAGGATTGTATGTAGCATGTTTGATAATCTCCATCTCTGCTGGGATCCAGGATTGTATGTAAGATGTTTGATAATCTCCATCTCTGCTGGGATCCAGGATTGTATGTAGCATGTTTGATAATCTCCATCTCTGCTGTTATCCAGGATTGTATGTAAGAAGTTTAATAATCTCCATCTCTGCTGGGATCCAAGATCGTATGCAAGATGTTTGATAATCTCCATCTCTGCTGGGATCCAGGATCGTATGTAAGATGTTTGATAATCTCCATCTCTGCTGGGATCCAGGATCGTATGTAAGATGTTTGATAATCTCCATCTCTGCTGGTATCCAGGATCGTGTGTAAGATGTTTGATAATCTCCATCTCTGCTGGGATCCAGGATTGTATGTAGCATGTTTGATAATCTCCATCTCTGCTGGGATCCAGGATCGTATGTAAGATGTTTGACAATCTCCATCTCTGCTGGGATCCAGGATCGTATGTAAGATGTTTGACAATCTCCATCTCTGCTGGGATCCAGGATCGTATGTAAGATGTTTGATAATCTCCATCTCTGCTGGGATCCAGGATCGTATGTAAGATGTTTGATAATCTCCATCTCTGCTGGGATCCAGGATCGTATGTAAGATGTTTGATAATCTTCTTCTCTGCTGGGATCCAGGGTCGTATGTAAGATGTTTGATAATTTCCATCTCTGCTGGGATCCAGGATCGTATGTAAGATGTTTGATAATCTCCATCTCTGCTGGGATCCAGGATCGTATGTAAGATGTTTGATAATCTCCATCTCTGCTGGGATCCAGGATCGTATGTAAGATGTTTGATAATTTCCATCTCTGCTGGGATCCAGGATCGTATGTAAGATGTTTGATAATCTCCATCTCTGCTGGGATCCAGGATCGTATGTAAGATGTTTGATAATCTCCATCTCTGCTGGGATCCAGGATCATATGTAAGATGTTTGATAATCGCCATCTCTGCTGGGATCCAGGATTGTATGTAGCATGTGTGATAATCTTCATCTCTGCTGGGATCCAGGATTGTATGTAAGATGTTTGATAATCTCCATCTCTGCTGGGATCCAGGATCGTATGTAAGATGTTTGATAATCTCTATCTCTGCTGGGATCCAGGATCGTATGTAAGATGTTTGATAATCTCCATCTTTGCTGGGATCCAGGATTGTATGTAGCATGTTTGATAATTTCCATCTCTGCTGGGATCCAGGATCGTATGTAACATGTTTATAATCTCCATCTCTGCTGGGATCCAGGATTGTATGTAAGATGTTTGATAATCTCCATCTCTGCTGGGATCCAGGATCGTATGTAAGATGTTTGATAATCGCCATCTCTGCTGGGATCCAGGATCGTATGTAAGATGTCTGATAATCTCCATCTCTGCTGGGATTCAGGATTGTATGTAGCATGTTTGATAATCTCCATCTCTGCTGGGATCCAGGATTGTATTCAAGATGTTTGGTAATCTCCATCTCTGATGGGTTCCAGGATTGTATGTAAGATGTTTGATAATCTCCGTCTCTGCTGGGATCCAGGATCGTATGTAAGATGTTTGATAATCTCCGTCTCTGCTGGGATCCAGGATCGTATGCAAGATGTTTGATAATCTATGTCTCTGCTGGGATCCATGATCGTATGTAAGATGTTTGATAATCCCCATATCTGCTGGGATCCAGGATCATATGTAAGATGTTTGATAGTCTCCATCTCTGCTGGGATCCAAGATTGTATGTAAGATGTTTGAGAATCTCCATCTCTGCTGGGATCCAGGATCGTATGTAAGATGTTTGATAATCTCCATCTCTGCTGGGATCCAGGATCGTATGTAAGATGTTTGATAATCTCCATCTCTGCTGGGATCCAGGGTGGTATGTAAGATATTTGATAATCTCCATCTCTGCTGGGATCCAGGATTGTATGTAGCATGTTTGATAATCTCCATCTCTGCTGGGATCCAGGATTGTATGTAAGATGTTTGATAATCTCCATCTCTGCTGGGATCCAGGATTGTATGTAAGATGTTTGATAATCTCCATCTCTGCTGGGATCCAGGATTGTATGTAAGATGTTTGATAATCTCCATCTCTGCTGGGATCCAGGATTGTATGTAAGATGTTTGATAATCTCCATCTCTGCTGGGATCCAGGATTGTATGTAAGATGTTTGATAATCTCCATCTCTGCTGGGATCCAGGATCGTATGTAAGATGTTTGATAATCTCCATCTCTGCTGGGATCCAGGATCGTATGTAAGATGTTTGATAATCTCCATCTCTGCTGGGATCCAGGATTGTATGTAAGATGTTTGATAATCTCCATCTCTGCTGGGATCCAGGATTGTATGTAAGATGTTTGATAATCTCCATCTCTGCTGGGATCCAGGATTGTATGTAAGATATTTGATAATCTCCATCTCTGCTGGGATCCAGGATTGT
Organism: Protopterus annectens; assembly: GCF_019279795.1. Taxonomy (NCBI): domain Eukaryota; kingdom Metazoa; phylum Chordata; order Ceratodontiformes; family Protopteridae; genus Protopterus; species Protopterus annectens. Next base: position 18,331,165 of record NC_056732.1, on the reverse strand, counting down.
ATGTAAGATGTTTGATAATCTCCATCTCTGCTGGGATCCAGGATTGTATGTAAGATGTTTGATAATCTCCATCTCTGCTGGGATCCAGGATTGTATGTAAGATGTTTGATAATCTCCATCTCTGCTGGGATCCAAGATTGTATGTAAGATGTTTGATAATCTCCATCTCTGCTGGGATCCAGGATTGTATGTAAGATGTTTGATAATCTCCATCTCTGCTGGGATCCAGGATTGTATGTAAGATGTTTGATAATCTCCATCTCTGCTGGGATCCAGGATTGTATGTAAGATGTTTGATAATCTCCAGCTCTGCTGGGAGCCAGGATTGTATGTAAGATGTTTGATAATCTCCATCTCTGCTGGGATCCAGGATTGTATGTAAGATGTTTGATAATCTCCATCTCTGCTGGGATCCAGGATTGTATGTAAGATGTTTGATAATCTCCATCTCTGCTGGGATCCAGGATCGTATGTAAGATGTTTGATAATCTCCATCTCTGCTGGGATCCAGGATTGTATGTAAGATGTTTGATAATCTCCATCTCTGCTGGGATCCAGGATTGTATGTAAGATGTTTGATAATCTCCATCTCTGCTGGGATCCAGGATTGTATGTAAGATGTTTGATAATCTCCATCTCTGCTGGGATCCAGGATTGTATGTAGCATGTTTGATAATCTCCATCTCTGCTGGGATCCAGGATTGTATGTAAGATGTTTGATAATCTCCATCTCTGCTGGGATCCAGGATTGTATGTAAGATGTTTGATAATCTCCATCTCTGCTGGGATCCAGGATTGTATGTAAGATGTTTGATAATCTCCATCTCTGCTGGGATCCAGGATTGTATGTAAGATGTTTGATAATCTCCATCTCTGCTGGGATCCAGGATTGTATGTAAGATGTTTGATAATCTCCATCTCTGCTGGGATCCAGGATCGTATGTAAGATGTTTGATAATCTCCATCTCTGCTGGGATCCAGGATTGTATGTAAGATGTTTGATAATCTCCATCTCTGCTGGGATCCAGGATCGTATGTAAGATGTTTGATAATCTCCATCTCTGCTGGGATCCAGGATCGTATGTAAGATGTTTGATAATCTCCATCTCTGCTGGGATCCAGGATCGTATGTAAGATGTTTGATAATCTCCATCTCTGCTGGGATCCAGGATTGTATGTAAGATGTTTGATAATCTCCATCTCTGCTGGGATCCAGGATTGTATGTAAGATGTTTGATAATCTCCATCTCTGCTGGGATCCAGGATCGTATGTAAGATGTTTGATAATCTCCATCTCTGCTGGGATCCAGGATCGTATGTAAGATGTTTGATAATCTCCATCTCTGCTGGGATCCAGGATCGTATGTAAGATGTTTGATAATCTCCATCTCTGCTGGGATCCAGGATCGTATGGAAAATGTTTGATAATCTCCATCTCTGCTGGGATCCAGTATCATATGTAAGATGTTTGATAATCTCCATCTCTGCTGGGATTCAGGATTGTATTCAAGATGTTTGGTAATCTCCATCTCTGCTGGGATCCAGGATTGTATGTAAGATGTTTGATAATCCCCATCTCTGCTGGGATCCAGGATCGTATGTAAGATGTTTGATAATCTCCATCTCTGCTGGGATCCAGGATCGTAGGTAAGATGTTTGATAATCTCCATCTCTGCTGGATCCAGGATTGTATGTAGCATGTTTGATAATCTCCATCTCTGCTGGGTTCCAGGATTGAATGTAAGATGTTTGATAATCTCCATCTCTGCTGGGATCCAGGATTATATGTAAGATGTTTGATAATCTCCATCTCTGCTGGGATCCAGTATCGTATGTAAGATGTTTGATAATCTCCATCTCTGCTGGGATCCAGGATTGTATGTAGCATGTTTGATAATCTCCATTTCTGCTGGGATCCAGGACTGTATGTAAGATGTTTGATAATCTCCATCTCTGCTGGGTTCCAGGATCGTAGGTAAGATGTTTGATAATCTCTATCTCTGCTGGATCCAGGATCGTATGTAAGATGTTTGATAATCTCCATCTCTCCTGGGATCCAGGATCGTATGTAAGATGTTTGATAATCTCCATCTCTGCTGGGATCCAGGATCATATGTAAGATCTTTGATAATCTCCATCTCTGCTGGGATCCAGGATCGTATATAAGATGTTTGATAATCTCCATCTCTGCTGGGATCCAGGATCGTATGTAAGATGTTTGATAATCTCCATCTCTGCTGGGATCCAGGATCGTATGTAAGATGTTTGATAATCTCCATCTCTGCTGGGATCCAGGAATGTATGTAAGATGTTTGATAATCTCCATCTCTGCTGATCCAGGATTGTTTGTAAGGTGTTTGATAATCTCCATCTCTGCTGGGATCCAGGATCGTACATAGGATGTTTGATAATCTCCATCTCTGCTGGGATCCAGGATTGTATGTAGCATGTTTGATAATCTCCATCTCTGCTGGGATCCAGGATCGTATGTAAGATGTTTGATAATCTCCGTCTCTGCTGGGATCCAGGATCGTATGTAAGATGTTTGATAATCTCCGTCTCTGCTGGGATCCAGGATCATATGTAAATGTTTGATAATCTCCGTCTCTGCTGGGATCCAGGATCGTATGTAAGATGTTTGATAATCCCCATCTCTGCTGGGATCCAGGATCGTATGTAAGATGTTTGATAATCTCCATCTCTGTTGGGATCCAGGATCGTATGTAAGATGTTTGATAATCTCCATCTCTGCTGGGATCCAGGATCGTATGTAAGATGTTTGATCTCCATCTCTGCTGGGATCCAGGATTGTATGTAGCATGTTTGATAATCTCCATCTCTGCTGGGATCCAGGAACGTATGTAAGATGTTTGATAATCTCCATCTCTGCTGGGATCCAGGATCGTATGTAAGATGTTTGATAATCTCCATCTCTGCTGGGATCCAGGATCGTATGTAAGATGTTTGATAATCTCCATCTCTGCTAGGATCCAGGATCGTATGTAAGATGTTTGATAAACTCCATCTCTGCTGGGATCCAGGATCGTATGTAAGATGTTTGATAATCTCCATCTCTGCTGGGATCCAGGATTGTATTCAAGATGTTTGGTAATCTCCATCTCTGCTGGGATCCAGGATTGTATGTAAGATGTTTGATAATCTCCATCTCTGCTGGGATCCAGGATCATATGTAAGATGTTTGATAATCTCCATCTCAGCTGGGATCCAGGATCATATGTAAGATGTTTGGTAATCTCCATCTCTGCTGGGATCCAGGATCGTATCTAAGATGTTTGATAATCTCCATCTCTGCTGGAATCCAGGATCGTATCTAAGATGTTTGATAATCTCCATCTCTGCTGGGATCCAGGATCGTATCTAAGATGTTTGATAATCTCCATCTCTGCTGGGATCCAGGATCGTATGTAAGATGTTTGATAATCTCCATCTCTGATGGGATCCAGGATTGTATCTAAGATGTTTGATAATCTCCAGCTCTGCTGGGATCCAGGATTCTATGTAAGATGCTTGATAATCCCCCTCTCTGCTGGGATCCAGGATTGTATGTAAGATCTTTGATAATCTCCATCTCTGCTGGGATCCAGGATTGTATGTAAGATGCTTGATAATCCCCATCTCTGCTGGGATCCGGGATTGTATGTAAGATGTTTGATACTCTCCATCTCTGCTGGGATCCAGGATTGTATGTAAGATGTTTGCAAATCTCCATCTCTACTGGATCCAGGATTGTATGTAAGATGTTTGTTAATCTCCATCTCTGCTGGGATCCAAGATTGTATGTAAGATGTTTGATAATCTCCATCTCTGCTGGGATCCAGGATTGTTTGTAAGATGTTTGATAATCTCCATCTCTGCTGCGATCCAGGATCGTATTTAAGATGTTTGATAATCTCCATCTCTGTTGGGATCCAGGATCGTATGTAAGATGTTTGATAATCTCCATCTCTGCTGGGATCCAGGAACGTATGTAAGATGTTTGATAATCTCCATCTCTGCTGGGATCCAGGATCGTATGTAAGATGTTTGATAATCTCCATCTCTGCTGGGATCCAGGATCGTATGTAAGATGTTTGATAATCTCCATCTCTGCTAGGATCCAGGGTCGTATGTAAGATGTTTGATAAACTCCATCTCTGCTGGGATCCAGGATCGTATGTAAGATGTTTGATAATCTCCATCTCTGCTGGGATCCAGGATTGTATTCAAGATGTTTGGTAATCTCCATCTCTGCTGGGATCCAGGATTGTATGTAAGATGTTTGATAATCCCCATCTCTGCTGGGATCCAGGATCGTATGTAAGATGTTTGATAATCTCCATCTCTGCTGGGATCCAGGATCATAGGTAAGATGTTTGATAATCTCCATCTCTGCTGGATCCAGGATTGTATGTAAGATGTTTGATAATCTCCATCTCTGCTGGGATCCAGGATTGTATGTAGCATGTTTGATAATCTCCATCTCTGCTGGGATCCAGGATTGAATGTAAGATGTTTGATAATCTCCATCTCTGCTGGGATCCAGGATTGTATGTAGCATGTTTGATAATCTCCATCTCTGCTGGGGTCCAGGATTGTATGTAAGATGTTTGATAATCTCCATCTCTGCTGGGATCCAGGATCGTATGTAAGATGTTTGATAATCTCCATCTCTGCTGGGATCCAGGATTATATATGTAAGATGTTTGATAATCTCCATCTCTGCTGGGATCCAGTATCGTATGTAAGATGTTTGATAATCTCCATCTCTGCTGGGATCCAGGATTGTATGTAGCATGTTTGATAATCTCCATCTCTGCTGGGATCCAGGATTGTATGTAAGATGTTTGATAATCTCCATCTCTGCTGGGATCCAGGATCGTATGTAAGATGTTTGATAATCTCCATCTCTGCTGGGATCCAGTATCGTATGTAAGATGTTTGATAATCTCCATCTCTGCTGGGATCCAGGATCATATGTAGCATGTTTGATAATCTCCATCTCTGTTGGGATCCAGGATCGTATGTAAGATGTTTGATAATCTCCATCTCTGCTGGGATCCAGGATCGTATGTAGCATGTTTGATAATCTCCATCTCTGCTGGGATCCAGGATTGTATGTAAGATGTTTGATAATCTCCATCTCTGCTGAGATCCAGGATTGTTTGTAAGGTGTTTGATAATCTCCATCTCTGCTGGGATCCAGGATTGTACGTAAGATGTTTGATAATCTCCATCTCTGCTGGGATCCAGGATTGTATGTAGCATGTTTGATAATCTCCATCTCTGCTGGGATCCAGGATTGTATGTAAGATGTTTGATAATCCCCATCTCTGTGGGTATCCAGGATCATATGTAAGATGTTTGATAATCTCCATCTCTGCTGGGATCTAGGATCGTATGTAAGATGTTTGATAATCTCCATCTCTGCTGGGATCTAGGATTGTATGTAAGATGTTTGATAATCTCCATCTCTGCTGGGATCCAGGAGCGTATGTAAGATGTTTGATAATCTCCATCTCTGCTGGGTTCCAGGATTGTATGTAAGATGTTTGATAATCTCCATCTCTGCTGTGATCCAGGATTGTATGTAAGATGTTTGATAATCTCCCTCTCTGCTGGGATCCAGGATCGTATGTAAGTTGTTTGATAATCTCCATCTCTGCTGTGATCCAGGATCGAATGTAAGATGTTTGGTAATCTCCATCTCTGCTGGGATCCAGGATCGTATGTAAGATATTTGATAATCTCCATCTCTGCTGTGATCCAGGATCGTATGTAAGATGTTTGGTAATCTCCATCTCTGCTGGGATCCAGGATCGTATGTAAGATGTTTGATAATCCCCATCTCTGCTGGGATCCAAGATCGTATGTAAGATGTTAGGTAATCTCCATCTCTGCTGGGATCCTGGATCGTATGTAAAATGTTTGATAATCTCCATCTCTGCTGGGATCCAGGATCGTAATGTAAGATGTTTGATAATCTCCATCTCTGCTGGGATCCAGGATCGTATGTAAGATGTTTGATAATCTCCATCTCTGCTGGGATCCAGGATCGTTTGTAAGATGTTTGATCATCTCCATCTCTGCTAGGATCCAGGATCGTTTGTAAGATGTTTGATCATCTCCATCTCTGCTGGGATCCAGCATCGTATGTAAGATGTTTGATAATCTCCATCTCTGCTGGGATCCAGGATCGTATGTAAGATGTTTGATAATCTCCATCTCAGCTGGGATCCAGGATCATATGTAAGATGTTTGGTAATCTCCATCTCTGCTGGGATCCAGGATCGTATCTAAGATGTTTGATAATCTCCATCTCTGCTGGAATACAGGATCGTATCTAAGATGTTTGATAATCTCCATCTCTGCTGGGATCCAGGATCGTATCTAAGATGTTTGATAATCTCCATCTCTGCTGGGATCCAGGATCGTATGTAAGATGTTTGATAATCTCCATCTCTGATGGGATCCAGGATTGTATCTAAGATGTTTGATAATCTCCAGCTCTGCTGGGATCCAGGATTCTATGTAAGATGCTTGATAATCCCCCTCTCTGCTGGGATCCAGGATTGTATGTAAGATCTTTGATAATCTCCATCTCTGCTGGGATCCAGGATTGTATGTAAGATGCTTGATAATCCCCATCTCTGCTGGGATCCGGGATTGTATGTAAGATGTTTGATACTCTCCATCTCTGCTGGGATCCAGGATTGTATGTAAGATGTTTGCAAATCTCCATCTCTACTGGATCCAGGATTGTATGTAAGATGTTTGTTAATCTCCATCTCTGCTGGGATCCAAGATCGTATGTAAGATGTTTGATAATCTCCATCTCTGCTGGGATCCAGGATTGTTTGTAAGATGTTTGATAATCTCCATCTCTGCTGCGATCCAGTATCGTATGTAAGATGTTTGATAATCTCCATCTCTGCTAGGTTCCAGGATTGTATGTAGCATGTTTGATAATCCCCATCTCTGCTGTTATCCAGGATTGTATGTAAGATGTTTGATAATCTCCATCTCTGCAGGGATCCGCATGTAAGATGTTTGATATTCTCCATCTCTGCTGGGATACTGGATCGTATGTAAGATGTTTCATAATCTCCATCTCTGCTGGGATCCAGGATTGTATGTAAGATGTTTGATAATCTCCATCTCTGCTGGGATCCCGGATCGTATGTAAGATGTTTGATAATCTCCATCTCTGCTGGGATCCAGGATCATATGCAAGTTGTTTGATAATCTCCATCTCTGCTGTGATCCAGGATCATATGTAAGATGAACTATAATCTCCATCTCTGCTGGGATCCTGGATGGTATGTAAGATGTTTGATAATCTCCATCTCTGCTGGGATCCAGGATCGTATGTAAGATGTTTGATAATCTCCATCTCTGCTGGGATCCAGGATCGTATGTAAGATGTTTGATTCATATCCTCTGGTTAACAAGTCTTTTCAACATCATTCATATTTATGAGAAAAGAAGCCGAATCTGTGGAAATGCATGGTACTTTTTAGCCTAATGATGTTAGTTTTTACTGGATGCATACTATCTTTGTGAAATAAGTAGTTCACTCTTGTTGGTTACTTGTACAAGTTACTAATTAATTTTCCTCTGTCTTTATCAGTACTGACGGTCATATCAAGTAACTGCAATGACTGCTGATGGAAGTGTTAAATTTCAGGAAGAAGGTGGAATTATTGATGCAATGGAAAAACTCAATTTCTTACCTTGCCAGACTATGAATACATAGTCAATAAAGCGAAGCAGTTTTCTTTATTGATGATATATTCATTGCCTAGACTGTGTGGAGATGGATGAGCTTGAAGGGGACATCAGTGGTGTGTTGGAGAAAAAAGAATTATTCTGACAGTTGAAATTAAATCCATTCAGAAAACCAGGAGTTAACTACTGTTGCTGTATTAAGCGTGTTGAATTTACGTAAACTGATGACAGACTCAGGAACTCTTAAGAACTTTTATTAAAACAAACAAAGCTTTCGAAGTAAAGATCCTTCATCAGTATGATAAAACTTCACGTAAAATTGTACAATAAATACGGTTATCACATTAATCACAAGACATGGGTCTACTTCTAATGACCGAAACACCGATTCGCCGACAGGGAAATAACCGACGCCAGAAAACCGACAACACACAAACCCGACAACGCGAAACACCGAACACCATAACACCGACACACTACACGTAAACAACACAGTACACTACAACACATATCCACTAGCCCTAACCCAAACCCTAACCCTATGGTCCGACACTACCGCACACTCTCCCTACCTGCACCCTAACCCTAACTCACTTACACACCCCGAACCCCAAGCTCCGACACTACCGCACACTCTCCCTACCTGCACCCTAACCCTAACTCACTTACACACCCCGAACCCCAAGCTCCAACACTACCGCACACTCTCCCTACCTGCACCCTAACCCTAACTCACTTACACACCCCGAACCCCAAGCTCCGACACTACCGCACACTCACCTATCACACACCCTAACCCTACATCCCTGGGTATTGCACACTTACCTGTCCGCTCCCTACTCCTAAATCCCTCACTATCGCATACTTACCAGGTCGCGCTTACACATTCCCCTTGTCGGTCTTCCGTCTGTCGGGATTCGAGCGTGTCGGTCAACTGCGTTGTCGGTCGTTTCGTGTCGGTTATTTCCCTGTCGGCGAATCGGCGTTTCGGTCATTAGAAGGAGACCCCAAGACATAGCCCAATCAATCTCATCACACTACTAATTAATGTAAGTTAACACCACAAGGTAGTCATTAAAAGTTAAAAACATATTAAAATTTTTTTTTTTTTTACAAAAATGCTTTCATTCAAGAACTAATTGCATTCAAAGTAAGTTCAAAGAATTATATATATATATATATATATATATATATATATATATATTTTTTTTTTTTTCTTTTTTTTTTTCATTTCAAAAGAAATGTTTGTCTAAGCACAATTTTAAGGCTAACCATCTTAATTATTCCTGGTATAAAATCAGCCTGCATATAGACAATCAAATTGTACTCCCTAAGATCAAGTTTATTATTAATATCGCCACCCTTAGGGTCTTTTGAAACATTCTCAGTAACCCTAAACACAAATCCATGGTTTACTCCTTTTTCAGCTAAATGCTTTGGTAGTGTATTACTCATAGCTCCTCTACGTATTTCAGGTTTATGCTCAGTAATTCTGTCTCTCTTGATTTTCTTATTGATTTCCCTGTATAGAAACTCATACATTATGTACAGGTTGCTAGATAAAATAATAAGGGAAGTATTACATGTAGCAAAACATTTAAATAAATAGTTATTTCCAGGTAAAGGATGTATAAAAACATTATCCTTACAGATAAAGCTGCAAAAAGAACATTTATAGCAAGAGAAATTTCCAGATTTTTGATAAGGTCTCCGATGCCCCATGGACAGCATAGTGTTATGACATAAAAGGCTTCTAAGGTTGGAACAGTTCTTAAACTAGGTTTCACCCTTATAAATTACTTAAGTTCTGGTAAGGCATTTAAAATACTCCAATTATTTATAATCACATCCCTAACAGCATTTGTACATCTACTGTAAGTCATTACATAGCATAAAGGCCCTTCATGTTTATTATCAATTTTAACTTCATCATATATTCCACCAGTAAAAAAGTATGGTTTAGCCTTACCTTCCCTCTCCTTTACAACTTCATCTTTATTAACATCAAGAGAATGCTGATCACAGCCCCTTTCTTTGAATGCCGTAGTCATCTCATTCATTTGGTGTGTGTGTGTGTGTGTGTGTGTGTGTGTGTGTGTGTGTGTGTGTGTGTGTGTGTGTGTAAATACACACACACACACATATATATAGGATTACTGGCCTCAAACATATGTCCTATGCAGCCTGACTGAAGAAACTCCAGCTGTACTCAGTTGCATACCGCTTACTCAGAGGTGATCTCTGCCTGACATATAAGGCCATGTCCAACCCAGAAGTGATGGACATGTTCCACCTAAAAAAAACAAATCCCCAAGAGCCACACGCTCTAGGGATCTAAATCTCACCACAATGATAAGTAAGACGTGCTAGAGGGATAGATTCCTGTCCCTGAGACTCCCCATGCTTTAGAACAGGATTCCAATCTACATTAGGCAGAGCCCCTCACTAACACTCTTCAAGAGAAACTTTGACGAGTGGATGGGAAACAGAAAATTTACCCCGAGGATCACTGCAGTGGCTCTGCTGGACAGAGGCACAGGGAACTAATGGCTCTGCTGGACCAAGGCACAGGGAACTAATGGCTCTGCTGGACCGAGGCACAGGGAACTAATGGCTCTGCTGGACCGTGGCACAGGGAACTAATCTAAGGGGGTGGCGAAAGCCAACACATTCTGGCTAGGCTTATAGATGCCCTCTGGCAGATAGCCTAGTTCTTACCTATGAAACTATATATATATGTGTGTGTGTGTGTGTGTGTGTGTGTGTTTGTATGTATGCATGTACACACATACATACACGGCTCTACTTCAGACCACCAAGACCGCAGATCGTTGAATCACACATCATCAAGACTAATTCAGCAAAACCGGAAATCATTAAAACCTAGAAACATCGAACTGCACATCATCAAAAACAGCCCTAGACATTAAAAACTAGAAACATCGAACTGCACATCATCAAAAACAGCCCTAGACTGCAAAAGAAACATACACAAACTCCACCTACACCATACCCACCGCCCAAAACACCCATAAACCAAAGAACCTATCCAACATTTTGGGGGGGGCTGTGCCCCCCTGCACCCCTACAAATTAAGTATACCAACTCCGAGATCGCACTACATTGTAGATGAGGGTAAACATCCAAAGCATGCTCACATCTATCCAAGAGCCGCCCAGTGAGGTGTACATGTACTGCATCTCCTTTCTGTTTAATAGTGTTGCTCTGGAGAAACATGACTTACCTGCAGTTCGAGGAAGTCAGATTCAGTGATATCACGTTTCACTGAAGTGGCCTCAATGATGTGTGAATCGATGATCTGGGATTTTGATGGTCTGAAGTAGACCCTTATATAAAAGCGCATGCACACGCGCACATACACACGCACATATATAGATATATATGTGTGTGTGTGTGTACATGTGTACATGTGTATGTGCAGGTAATAATGTCCAGCTGTGAGATATAAGAGAATCAAGAGGCTCATATGAAAGAGCTGCACTTTTTTCACCCTTTGTTGGGTTGTTTGTATGTTGAACATACTTTTGTATTATCATTGCTTTACTTAAGTATTTGTACAGACATATATTCTTAAATATTGTGTCACCCTTCAAGGTCTTAAGAGAAATCTGTTTCTCCATTTACAATGTATTTTCTGTACATAATGTCCTGTAATGGTTGTTCATATTACTGCTGCGTTTAAGAATTCGTTCCAACTCGCAGGATAATCAGACTCTATATTAATTCTTTTTACCCAGACTTGTTCAACGAGCCAGACGTTTGAAAATCAAAGAAAAGGAAGAAGATATTGACTTGCACAGTTTGTTGAGAGGTAATAACTTCACATATGCTGACTTTTATTTTTGTGTTTAAAGACATTTTGCATTGTTATCCCAGTTGCTGTGTTATATATGGTTTATGCTTATAGTTTTTATGTGAGTACTATAAACTGTTGATGACGTCATTTTTATGGAAGTGCTGTAAACTGTTTGACATCATTTTATGGGAGTGCTGTAAACTGTTGAAGACATCATTTTATGGAAGTGCTGTAAACTGTTGATGATGTCATTTTATGGGAGCGCTGTAAACTGTTGATGACATCATTTTATGGGAGTGCTGTAAACTGTTGATGACTTCATTTTATGGAAGTGCTGTAAACTGTTGACGTTATTTTATGGGAGTGCTGTAAACTGTTGATGACGTCATTTTATGGAAGTGCTGTAAACTGTTGATGACATCTGATGAACAACAATGTTAGGGCTGTAGGAACTTCTCTCCCTTAAGTAACTCCTGTCATGTTAGCGCTGTAGGAACTTCTCTCCCTTAAGTAACTCCTGTCATGTTAGGGCTGTAGGAACTTCCCTCCCTTAAATAACTCTTGTCATGTTAGGGCTGTAGGAACTTCCCTCCCTTAAGTAACTCTTGTCATGTTAGGGCTGTAGGAACGTCCCTCCCTTAAGTAACTCCTGTCATGTTAGGGCTGTAGGAACTTCCCTCCCTTAAGTAACTCTTGTCATGTTAGGGCTGTAGGAACTTCTCTCCCTTATGTAACTCCTGTCATGTTAGGGCTGTAGGAACGTCCCTCCCTTAAGTAACTCTTGTCATGTTAGGGCTGCAGGAACTTCTCTCCCTTAAGTAACTCCTGTCATGTTAGGGCTGTAGGAACTTCCCTCCCTTAAGTAACTCTTGTCATGTTAGGGCTGTAGGAACTTCTCTCCCTTATGTAACTCCTGTCATGTTAGGGCTGTAGGAACTTCCCTCTCTTAAGTAACTCTTGTCATGTTAGGGCTGTAGGAACTTCTCTCCCTTAAGTAACTCCTGTCATGTTAGGGCTGTAGGAACTTCCCTCCCTTAAGTAACTCTTGTCATGTTAGGGCTGTAGGATCTTCCTTCCCTTAAATAACTCCTGTCTTGTTATAATTGCATGAAACTTAATGCTGGATTCAAGGACCATGGTTTGTAGTGATGAGGGTGTAAGGAAAGTGTATGCTGATGATTATATCTCCATTAGGACAGATCGAGTGGCTTGAGACTAGATGGATAATTTGGCTGATAAAGCCCTAGGTGGGTGTTGGAATATATTTTGCAACAAAGTAAGTTTGATTTATAAATCTTTGTCAGATAAGAAACCTATAAGCCAGGAAGAAATTATGTGCCCCCTATGCCAGAAGAAAGCAAAAATTGTTGGGTAAATACAAAGATTCCCAGACTATTGTAAATTATCAAAGATATATCACCTTTCAGAAGGAATACAGGAGATGCTTAGGAGATACAAAATGAAACAAACTAGATTTAGGTATTCAGTGGATAATAAAAGCTTATTATAAACATTTAAACTATGGTGATGATAGTACAGGTAGGTTAGTATTAAAACAAGGTGATGATCTGATTTCAGACAAGCAAAATGTAGTACTTTCCAGAAATCCCTAAATAGAGTTTGGAGTTCTGCTGTTGGACCTGACAACTTAAATGTGTAATTTTTTGAATAAAATTAGACTTTATTATAACTCCTTCCATTACTTGTTTATTCAACATGAATATAACCAAAAGTAATATACCTTCAATTTAGGAGACAGCTTTAATCCTTAGAGTGCATAAGGGGAGAGATGTGCAATCCAGGAAATCTACACAACTAAGCTTGTCTTGTATTTTAGGGAAATGTTTTGGAATGGCATCATTGGCATGTATTGAGATAGACACATTCCAGGTTAAGAATATTTTTTATAGATCATGTTTTACAAGTTTGAATTTATTTTTATTTCAGCGTTATCAAGTCATTGCATAGTGGTTTACGAAGGTTGCAGTATTTTTAGGTTTGAGTAAAGTTTTCATATTGTAACACGTGACACAGATATTAAAACATTGCTAGCTTGGGTCATAAATCCGTATATTATCTTATGGCTTGCTGAATAGCTAGCATCAAGTCAGTGAAGTCTGAAAATTAGGGATTTTCAGTCCTGATGCTTTGAGATTCAGAGGAGTACCCCAAGGTTCGTGTTAGGGTATTTTCTGTTGAATGTGTTTATATCCAGCATGCCTAGTGGTGAGGAGGTTTGGATATCCAAGTTTGCAGGTGAAACAAAGCTGTCAGGGCTGTTATGTCTCTTGGGACTCAATAAGTAATACAAAGATTTTTAATTATGTGTATTCCTTGTCAAATGATCATCAAGTTAAGTATAATTGTAACAAATATAAAATGGATGTTGGTTTATCAAGTAAGTATCCTTGCACTTTGAATTATGAAATGATTTGGTATTGTACTGCATTTAAAGATTTTGGCATTGTGATTAATGAAGTAAGCAAATCAGGTGCTTTTACCAGAAAGCCTCTGACTGCACAGCAAAAAAAAAAAAAAAACGTTAAGGACTCCTCACTTCTTCTCTTTCTCATATTTCCGAACTGTTTGAAACCTTTGCTTTGTTTGCTGTACCTGTTTCTGCCTGTTTTGTGAAAAAAAAAGAAAAAAATATCTCTTGTTTTTCCTGCTTTACTAGTTTAGTCCAGTTTCAGAGTTGCTGATTCCTGGGCTTTGGTTGTAAGTTCCTGTGTACTGTTTCCTTGCCTTATTTGTGGGAGAGGAAGTTACCTTGCTTACCAGTGGGAGTGGGAAGCATTGAGCTGCCTTTTGTCCAGTTTTGTGAGGTTTCAGCCAGTAACTAGTAGTTTATTGGTCGTTTTGGGCCAGTTTCTAGCTTTTTCCAGCCCCCTGGTATAAAACGAGGTAAACGCATTTTTCAGCTTGTACCTACTCAGCACAGACTCCACGTAGGCCAGCAGAGTAATCCAGGCTGCAGAGAGCTGAATAAGCGACTTTTCTTGATACTAAGTATATTTTTTGTTGCTTTCCACATCTGAATACCTAGCGACTGTATTTCGCCTGCCTTTCTGTTACATTGAAGCTGTTTTTACTGCATTTAACTTAATATTGCACTTGGAATCCTTGTTTGTTACTATTTGACTGTATTTGTAGCAAATTCTTCTGTGTAAGCTGTAGTAGCTGATTCATAGCATTTATAAGTGTTTGCTGTACCTGTTTCTGCCTGTTTTGTGAAAAAAAAAAGAAAAAAAGAAAAAAATATCTCTTGTTTTTCCTGCTTTACTAGTTTAGTCCAGTTTCAGAGTTGCTGATTCCTGGGCTTTGGTTGTAGTTCCTGTGTACAGTTTCCTTGCCTTATTTGGGGGAGAGGAAGTTACCTTGCTTACCAGTGGGAGTGGGAAGCATTGAGCTGCCTTTGTCCAGTTTTGTGAGGTTTCAGCCAGTAACTAGTAGTTTATTGGTCGTTTTGGGCCAGTTTCTAGCTTTTTCCAGCCCCCTGGTATAAAACGCGCGTTAGCACGGAGCTGCCACTGTTGCACACTAGGGCAGCGCCGGTTAAGCAGGTTTAAACTATTCGGGCTACCTAAAGTCCACTCTTCAAATTTTCCCTTAAAACTACCTTCCTTGAACTATACTACTGATCTAATCAGCGTATTCTATAATTAAAAGATCATCTCTACTTGACTCCAAGTAGACTATTCTCTATCTGTTAAACGTAGCACTTGCTCCTACAGTACTTATTACCTTGATACGGCACACTTGTCATAGATAGTACCCCAAAAGGCAACCCCCATTTCTCGGTCACCCACGTCCCCGAATCTTTTTAAAGTTTTTTGTCTATTCCTTCTAGCATGTCGAGGGATCAGTTGCTAGTGTCCTCTCCTGCTCAGCTGGTGAACCTGGGAATATTGAGGCAATGTTACAATTGCCTCATGTACACAGACAACCCTCTCCTCCTCCCACAAAACACAAATACATGCGAGAGATGCAACTATACGGCCAAACTGGAGGCTGAGCTCTCTCAACATAGGACTGGCAAGACCAGTCAGGAGGAGAAGGTTACCACACACACTATAGACCCAGTCTCACATAGTACCATTACAACCTCAAATCATACACATAAACACACAAAGACATACTCGGAGGCTCTGATCAAAAATCTACCAAAACAGCAGAGGCCACCAAAGCAGACGCCCAAACAACCACCACCTCAGAACACAACACCTGCAACACATAGACCTCACAGTCAGAGTGTCAAACAGTCACAGCCCTTAAGGCCAAACACAATGCCAGACACACTAGTCATTGGTGACTCCATAGTCAGACACACTGACGTCCCGCTCACCAGACTGAGTAAGGAGAAGGTCACAGTAAGCTGCCTGTCAGGCGCTAGAATCCGCCACATAACGCAAGCACTCAGGTCTCTCAACAGCAGGTACAAATATGACTCAGTCATTGTCCACGCTGGTGTAAACGACCTGAGACGTACCTCCTTGGACTACATGAAAAGAGACATTGAGAAGCTCTCTGATTATGTAGCCCAGGCAGGTATGACCCTGACCTTGAGCAGTATCCTACCTTCACCAAGAATGATGCCACAATACAGAGATAAGATGATCAGCTTTAACAATTGGCTTAAACACTGGTGTCATTCAAAGGGGATCCAGTGAATGTCTGCCTGGAATGACATGCTGGACAAGCCACGCTGCTTCGCAAGGGACGGCTTGCACCTGTCACCCCTGGGATTCCGGATATTGGCAAAGGCTCTTGCCACCCCCATAGTGCCTTTTTTAGGCAAGGCTCAAATTCTAAACCTACCACCCTAGAACACAAAAAAGGAAAAAAACTAAGGGTAATGCTGCTCAATGCCAGAAGTCTAAATCTCAAAATGCACGCACTTAAGGCCCTTCTCAGTATGGACAACATCGATGTCTGAGCTGTGACAGAAACCTGGTTCAAGGCTCCTGAGAGCACCCCAGCGCTATAAGGTTTTACCTCATATCATGCGTTCCGGCCCCAAAATCCGGACAATACCAAGAAAGGAGGGGGGGGGTATCCATATTCATCAAGGACACCCACACCTCAAGACTGGTGGCAACGCAC
Organism: Protopterus annectens; assembly: GCF_019279795.1. Taxonomy (NCBI): domain Eukaryota; kingdom Metazoa; phylum Chordata; order Ceratodontiformes; family Protopteridae; genus Protopterus; species Protopterus annectens. The sequence goes on along the minus strand of NC_056732.1, from coordinate 18,314,520 downwards.
GATGCATCGGAGACCATCCAGGTGCAATTAACCATAGGCAAGACTGCTCTGCAAATTGTAGCATGTTACAGGCCACCCTCACAAACTCAGGAACCTCACATGGCCTTCCTGAAAACACTAGAGGGGATAAATGTATCACCAAACACCATCATACTAGGTGACTTCAATTACCCTAATATAGACTGGGAACACTACTCAAGCCCAAACACCTTAGCCCAAAAGTTCCTGGAATTCATAAACTCAAATGCCATGGAACAACTAGTCACCATCCCCACAAGAGGAGATAACATACTTGATCTCATCATCACGAACATGGGAGCACAATGTTCAACACCGAGGTGTACCCCTCACTGGTGAGATCAGATCACAAACTAATCTCGCTGGAGGTCCTCATCCCACCCCACCTGAAATAAAAAGACCACAGTAAAGAACTTCTCAAAAGCCGACTTCACACTTCTAAAGACTAGTGTGGTCTCCTTTAAGGCCCCGAGCCGGAAAACAGTACTCAAGCCGCTGTATCACTTACAAATGCCTTCTACCAGCACCTGCAGGACTGCATGGATAAGGCAATCCCAAGCAAAACAAAGACTCTTTGTACCAAAGGCAAGCGTCCAGTCTGGTGGACCCCAGCCATAAACAAACTCTACAACAAAAGGAGGAAGCTACTACAAGATAGAGCAAAATCCTTAAAAGGTAAGACACCCTTGATCACTATAAGTAAAAACTAAGAGCTCTCATAAAATCATCCAAAGCAAATTTCGAGAGAAAAATAGCTAAAGACTCAAAAGACAATCATAAGGCCTTCTTTAGCTATGTTAGAAACCTGGGAGGAAACTCCCAGATATGCTCAGAGCTAGTTCAAAATGATGTGAAGATTACTGATCCTACAGACATTGCCAACATACTGGCTGACAGGTTCAGTGCAAACTTCTCCCCTCCCCCAAAAGGAGAGATATCTATACCAAACGATTGCAGCCCCCAAACATCTCCAGCACCCAAGTGAGAACTGCTCTCTCCATAGCTATAAACACAGCATCCATGGGACCTGATGGTGTCCCCGGCTGTGTGCTCCACGAACTCAATGAGGAATTAAACCCACAGCTAGGACAGCTGTTTAAACAAAGTCTTACCTCTGGATACGTACCCAGGGAGTGGCGCACTGCAACTGTGGTCCCACTTCACAAAGGCGGTGCCTCCACCGACCCTGGAAATTACCAGCCCATTAGCTTGACAAGCCTTATCTGCAAAGCCATGGAGAGGATCATAATGGACCTCATAAATAAAGACATAGGGAATTTGCAGACTTTGGATCCAACCCAGTTTGGCTTTGTCAAAGGCAGATCATGCCTTTTAAACTTGGTTGACTTTTTTGAAACAGTCACCAAGGCCATTGACGAGGGAAAGGCAGTCCATACAGCCTACCTCGATCTGGCTAAGGCCTTCGATACAATACCCCACTCGGGTATCATTGAAAAACTCATCAGCTTAAATGTCAACCCATACATCACACGATGGGTTGCAAACTGGCTGAGTGACAGAACCCACAGGGTCAGAGTTGCTGGCGCCATGTCAGACTCAAAGCCTGTCACAAGTGGTGTCCCACAGGGCTCAGTCCTGGGCCCACTCTTGTTTGGCATCTACTTTTCCGAAGTACAAGCAAACACAGGATGGTTATGGCTGACAAAGTTTGCAGATGACTGCAAACTGGGCGCCATAGTAGAAAACACATCTGACACAGATATCCTTCAGAAGGGTCTCACAGAAACGGATAACTGGTGCCAGAGCCACGGCCTAAAGTTAAATGCCAAAAATGCATAGTCATACCCTTCGGGAAAAACAAGGTTACCCCTAGCTACCAAATAGGTGGCAATCCACTGAGCACAGAAGAAGTTATCAGGGACCTGGGGACCCAGGTTGATAGTAGTCTGTCATTCGACACCCATGTAGCTAAAGTAGTTAGGAAGACCTTCTACATTGCCCACCTTATCATGAAGGGATTCTCATCTAGATCAAGGGAGGTCATAGTCTCCCTTTACTCATCACTCATCAGACCAATGATTGAGTACAATGCCCCATTCGGAATGTATCTGACCCGACACTTGCAGCAGCTGGAGAGGCCACAAAAGTTCCTCACCAAAAGGATAAAGGGTCTCAAAAATCTGTCCTATGCTGCCCGACTGAAAGAACTCCAGCTCTATTCAGTCACTTACCGCTTGCTCAGAGGTGACCTTTGCCTAACATACAAGGCCATGTCGAACCCAGATTTGATGAATATGCTTCACCTCAAAAAATCTAGATCCATCAGAGCCACAAGGGCGGGAGACTTAAACCTCGACACGGCTATTAATAGGACGTGCTGGAGGGATAGATTCATCACCCAAAGACTCCCTATGCTGTGGAACAAAATCCCGGTACATGTGAGGCAGAGCACCTCGCTGGCCTTGTTCAAGAGAAATCTTGACCAATGGATGGGAGATCGCAGATATACCCCAGGGATTACCTCAGTGTCACTGCTCAACAGAGGCACAGCAAAATAATGGGTATAGTTCCCCATACTATAAAGGGGTGGCGTAAGCCACAAAATGATGGGCTAGGCTTGCAAATGCCCTCGGGCAGATAGCCTAGTATGAACCTATGAACCTATGAATATTATGGTAACTGTAGAAAACACCACTCATTTCATAGAAATTCAATCTGATGTTCAGTTGTTGGCACACTATTTAATAATTCACTTTGAATGTCAAGGCTTTATAGGCTAATATACCACAGTCTTTGGGGTTAATGGTTACTAAATATGTTGTCATATGGGTTTGGAATTGGTTTTAACTAAGAATGTGTTCTGTTATCAGGAAGATTGTTATTTACAGTAAAGTGAGATCACTGTGGAAGCATCCTTTGCTTCCATTTATGTGGATATATTTATGGGATATTTTGTATTTGTGTATTTACAGTGCTGATAACATTTTTTTGGGTCATCTAAATATGTGGAGATACTATTTAGATAAATGTTGTTTAAATTGGTGTGGCAATCGGGAAGATTTTCGGCCTTTCTTGATAATCTGAATAATACAAATTTTGCTATTATTTTTGGATGTGCACATAACTAGCTTATTAGATGGAACTGTAGCTACTGCATTATATCATAAACCATTAAGAAAAATAATATTAAAGGCTACAAGATGCCACCCACCACACATTTTAAGAATATTTCCAAATCATGATTTATTTAGGTTTGTTTACCGGGGATAGTGGACTGATCAGCATTCATTTATTTATTTTTGTTTACCAGGAAGTGCACTGATCAGTATTGATTTATTTATATTTGTTTAACGGGGTAGTGCACTGATCAGTATTGATTTATTTACATTTGTTTACCGGGGTAGTGCACTGATCAGTATTTATTTATTTTTGTTTACCGGGGTAGTGAACTGATCAGTATTTATTTATTTATATTTGTGTGCCGGGGTAGTGCACTGATCAGTATTTATTTATTTATATTTGTTTACCGGGGTAGTGCACTGATCAGTATTTATTTATTATATTTGTTTACCGGGGTAGTGCACTGATCAGTATTGATTTATTTATATTTGTTTACCGGGGTAGTGCACTGATCAGTATTTATTTATTTATATTTGTGTACCAGGGTAGTGTACTGATTAGTATTTAGTTGTTTATATTTGTGCACCGGGGCAGTGCACTGATCAGTATTTATTTATTTATATTTGTTTACCTGGGTAGTGCACTGATCAGTATTTATTTATTTATATTTGTTTACCGGGGTAGTACACTGATCAGTATTTATGTATTTATATTTGTTTACCGGGGTAGTGCACTGATCAGTATTTATTTATTTATATTTGTTTACCTGGGTAGTGCACTGATCAGTATTTATGTATTTATATTTGTTTACCTGGGTAGTGCACTGATCAGTATTTATATATTTATATGTGTGTACCGGGGTAGTACACTGATCAGTATTTATATATTTATATTTGTTTACCGGGGTAGTGCACTGATCAGTATTTATATATTTATATTTGTTTGCCGGGGTAGTGCACTGATCAGTATTTATTTATATTTGTTTACCGGGGTAGTGCACTGATTAGTATTTATTTATTTATATTTGTTTACCGGGGTAGTGCACTGATCAGTATTTATTTGTTTATATTTGTGTACCGGGTAGTGCACTGATCAGTATTTATTAATTTATATTTGTTTACCAGGGTAGTGCACTGATCAGTATTTATTTATTTATATTTGTTTACCTGGGTAGTGCACTGATCAGTTTTTATTTATTTATATTTGTTTACCGGGGTAGTGCACTGATAAGTATTTATTTATGTATTTATTTATATCTGTTTACCTGGGTAGTGCACTGATCAGTATTTATTTATTTATATTTGTTTACCGGGGTAGTGCACTGATCAGTATTTATTTATATTTGTTTACCGGGGTAGTGCACTGATCAGTATTTATTTATATTTGTTTACTGGGGTAGTGCACTGATTAGTATTTATTTATTTATTTATATTTGTGTGCCGGGGTAGTGCACTGATCAGTATTTATATATTTATATTTGTTTAACGGGGTAGTGCACTGATCAGTATTTATTTATTTATATTTGTTTACTGGGGTAGTGCACTGATCAGTATTTATTTATTTATATTTGTTTACCGGGGTAGTGCACTGATCAGTATTTATTTATTTATATTTGTGTGCCGGAGTAGTGCACTGATCAGTATTTATTTATTTATATTTGTTTACCGGGGTGGCGCACTGATCAGTATTTATATATTTATATTTGTTTACCAGGGTAGTGCACTGATCAGTATTTATTTATTTATATTTGTTTACTGGGGTAGTGCACTGATCAGTATTTATTTATATTTGTTTAACGGGATAGTGCACTGATCAGTATTTATTTATTTATATTTGTGTGCCGGGGTAGTGCACTGATCAGTATTTATTTATTTATTTATATTTGTTTACTGGGGTAGTGCACTGATCAGTATTTATTTCTTTATATTTGTTTACCTGGGTAATGCACTGATCAGTATTTATTTATTTATATTTGTTTACCGGGGTAGTTCACTGATCAGTATTTATGTATTTATATTTGTTTTCATGGGTAGTGCACTGATCAGTATTTATTTATTTATTTATATGTGTTTACCTGGGTAGTGCACTGATCAGTATTTATTTATTTATTTATATTTGTTTACCTGGGTAGTGCACTGATCAGTATTTATTTATTTATATTTGTTTACCGGGGTAGTGCACTGATCAGTATTTATTTATTTATTTATATTTGTTTGCCTGGGTAGTGCACTGATCAGTATTTATTTATTTATATTTGTGTGCCGGGGTAGTGCACTGATCAGTATTTATTTATTTATATTTGTTTACTGGGGTAGTGCACTGATCAGTATTTATTTATTTATTTATATTTGTGTACTGGGCTAGAACTCTGATCATCATTCGTTTATTTATTTACATTTGTGTACCAGGGTAGTGCACTGATCAGTATTTATTTGTTTATATTTGTGTACCTCGGTTGTGCACTGATCAGTATTTATATTTGTTTACCGGGGTAGTGCACTGATCAGTATTTATATATTTATATTTGTTTACCGGGGTAGTACACTGATCAGTATTTATGTATTTATATTTGTTTACCTGGGTAGTACACTGATCAGTATTTATTTGTTTATATTTGTGTACCTGGGTAGTGCACTGATCAGTATTTATGCATTTATATTTGTGTGCCGGGGTAGTGCACTGATCAGTATTTATTTATTTATATTTGTTTACTGGGGTAGTACACTGATCAGTATTTATTTATTTATATTTGTTTACCTGGGTAGTGCACTGATCAGTATTTATGTATTTATATTTGTTTTCCGGGGTAGTGCACTGATCAGTATTTATATTTGTTTACCGGGGTAGTGCACTGATCAGTATTTATTTATTTATATTTGTTTACCGGGGTAGTGCACTGATCAGTATTTATATATTTATATTTGTTTACCGGGGTAGTACACTGATCAGTATTTATTTATTTATATTTGTTTACCTGGGTAGTGCACTGATCAGTATTTATTTATTTATATTTGTTTACCGGGGTAGTACACTGATCAGTATTTATTTATTTATTTATATTTGTGTGCCGGGGTAGTGCACTGATCAGTATTTATTTATTTATATTTGTTTACTGGGGTAGTGCACTGATCAGTATTTATTTATTTATTTATATTTGTTTACCCGGGTAGTGCACTGATCAGTATTTATTTATTTATTTATATTTGTTTACCTAGGTAGTGCACTGATCAGTATTTATGTATTTATATTTGTTTACCGTGGTAGTGCACTGATCAGTATTTATGTATTTATATTTGTTTACCGGGGTAGTGCACTGATCAGTATTTATGTATTTATATTTGTTTACCGGGGTAGTACACTGATCAGTATTTATGTATTTATATTTGTTTACCGGGGTAGTGCACTGATCTGTATTTATTTATTTATATTTGTTTACCTGGGTAGTGCACTGATCAGTATTTATGTATTTATATTTGTTTACCGGGGTAGTGCACTGATCAGTATTTATTTATTTATATTTGTTTACCTGGGTAGTGCACTGATCAGTATTTATGTATTTATATTTGTTTACCGGGGTAGTACACTGATCAGTATTTATATATTTATTTTTGTTTACCTGGGTAGTGCACTGATCAGTATTTATGTATTTATATTTGTTTACTGGGATAGTGCACTGATTAGTATTTATTTATTTATTTATATTTGTGTGCCGGGGTAGTGCACTGATCAGTATTTATATATTTATATTTGTTTACCGAGGTAGTACACTGATCAGTATTTATGTATTTATATTTGTTTACCGCGGTAGTGCACTGATCAGTATTTATTTATTTATATTTGTTTACCTGGGTAGTGCACTGATTAGTATTTATTTATTTATTTATATTTGTGTGCCGGGGTAGTGCACTGATCAGTATTTATATTTGTTTACCGGGGTAGTACACTGATCAGTATTTATTTATTTATATTTGTTTACCTGCGTAGTGCACTGATCAGTATTTATGTATTTATATTTGTTTACCGGGGTAGTGCCCTGATCAGTATTTATTTATTTATATTTGTTTACCTGGGTAGTGCACTGATCAGTATTTATGTATTTATATTTGTTTACTGCGGTAGTGCACTGATTAGTATTTATTTATTTATTTATATTTGTGTGCCGGGGTAGTGCACTGATCAGTATTTATATGTTTATATTTGTTTACCGGGGTAGTACACTGATCAGTATTTATTTATTTATATTTGTTTACCTGCGTAGTGCACTGATCAGTATTTATGTATTTATATTTGTTTACCGGGGTAGTACACTGATCAGTATTTATGTATTTATATTTGTTTACCTGGGTAGCGCACTAATCAGTATTTATGTATTTATATTTGTTTACTGGGGTAGTGCACTGATTAGTATTTATTTATTTATATTTGTTTACCGGGATAGTGCACTGATCAGTATTTATTTATTTATATTTGTTTACCGGGGTAGTGCACAGATCAGTATTTATATATTTATATTTGTTTACCAGGGTAGTACACTGATCAGTATTTATATATTTATATTGGTTTGCCGGGGTAGTACACTGATCAGTATTTATATATTTTTATTTATTTACCCAGGTAGTGCACTGATCAGTTTTTATTTATTTATATTTGTTTACCGGGGTAGTGCACTGATCAGTATTTATTTATGGGTATTTATTTATTTATATTTGTTTACCTGGGTAGTGCACTGATCAGTATTTATGTATTTATATTTGTTTACCGGGGTAGTACATTTGTTTACCGGGGTAGTGCACTGATCAGTATTTATTTATATTTGTTTACCTGGGTAGTGCACTGATCAGTATTTATGCATTTATATTTGTTTACCGGGGTAGTGCACTGATCAGTATTTATTTATTTATATTTGTTTACCTGGGTAGTGCACTGATCAGTATTTATGTATTTATATTTGTTTACCGGGGTAGTACACTGATCAGTATTTATATATTTATATTTGTTTACCTGGGTAGTGCACTGATCAGTATTTATGTATTTATATTTGTTTACTGGGGTAGTACACTGATCAGTATTTATTTATTTATATTTGTTTACCTGGGTAGTGCACTGATCAGTATTTATGTATTTATATTTGTTTACCGGGGTAGTACACTGATCAGTATTTATGTATTTATATTTATTTACCGGGGTAGTACACTGATCAGTATTTATGTATTTATATTTGTTTACCTGGGTAGCGCACTGATCAGTATTTATGTATTTATATTTGTTTACTGGGGTAGTGCACTGATTAGTATTTATTTATTTATTTATATTTGTGTGCTGGGGTAGCGCACTGATCAGTATTTATATATTTATATTTGTTTACCGGGGTAGTACACTGATCAGTATTTATTTATTTATATTTGTTTACCTGGGTAGTGCACTGATCAGTATTTATGTATTTATATTTGTTTACCGGGGTAGTACACTGATCAGTATTTATATTTGTTTACCTGGGTAGTGCACTGATCAGTATTTATGTATTTGTATTTGTTTACTGGGGTAGTGCACTGATTAGTATTTATTTATTTTATTATATTTATTTACTGGGGTAGTGCACTGATCAGTATTTATGTATTTATATTTGTTTACCGGGGTAGTGCACTGATCAGTATTTATATATTTATATTTGTTTACCAGGGTAGTGCACTGATCACTATTTATTTATTTATATTTATTTACTAGGGTAGTGCACTGATCAGTATTTATTTATATTTGTTTACCGGGGTGGCACACTGATCAATATTTATTTATTTATAGTTGTTTACTGGGGTAGTGCACTGATCAGTATTTATTTATTTATATTTGTTTGCCTGGGTAGTGCACTGATCAATATTTATTTATTTATTTATTTTTGTTTACCGTGGTAGTGTACTGGTCAGTATTTCTTTCTTTCTTTATTTATTTATATGTGTGTGCCGGGAGCACTAATCAGTATTTATTTATTTATATTTGTTTACTGGGGTAGTGCACTAATCGGTATTTATTTATTTTGTATTTGTTTACCTGGGTAGTGCACTGATCAGTATTTATTTATATTTGTTTATCGGGGTAGTGCACTGATTAGTATTTATTTATGTATTTATATTTGTTTACCGGGGTAGTACACTGATCAGTATTTATATGTGTTTACCTGGGTAGCGCACTGATCAGTATTTATGTATTTATATTTGTTTACCGGGGTAGTGCACTGATCAGTATTTATGTATTTATATTTGTTTACCTGGGTAGTGCACTGATCAGTATTTATGTATTTATATTTGTTTACCAGGGTAGCGCACTGATCAGTATTTATGTATTTATATTTGTTTACTGGGGTAGTGCACTGATTAGTATTTATTTATTTATTTATATTTGTTTACCGGGGTAGTGCACTGATCAGTATTTATTTATTTATATTTGTTTACCTGGGTACTGCACTGATCAGTATTTATGTATTTATATTTGTTTACCGGGGTAGTTTACTGATCAGTATTTATATATTTATATTTGTTTACCAGGGTAGTACACTGATCAGTATTTATATATTTATATTTGTTTGCCGGGGTAGTACACTGATAAGTATTTATATATTTTTATTTATTTACCCGGGTAGTGCACTGATCAGTTTTTATTTATTTATATTTGTTTACCAGGGTAGTGCACTGATCAGTATTTATTTATTTATATTTGTTTACTGGGGTAGTGCACTGATCAGTATTTATTTATTTATATTTATTTACTAGGGTAGTGCACTGATCAGTATTTATTTATATTTGTTTACCGGGGTGGCGCACTGATCAATATTTATTTATTTATATTTGTTTACTGGGGTAGTGCACGGATCAGTATTTATTTATTTTTGTTTTCCTGAGTAGTGCACTGATCAGTATTTATTTATTTTGTATTTGTTTTCATGGGTAGTGCACTGATCAGTATTTATTTATTTATATTTATTTACTAAGGTAGTGTACTGATCAGTATTTATTTATTTATTTATTTTTGTTTACCGTGGTAGTGTACTGGTCAGTATTTCTTTCTTTCTTTATTTATTTATATGTGTGTGCGGGAGCACTGATCAGTATTTATTTATTTATGTTTGTTTATTGGGGTAGTGCACTAATCGGTATTTATTTATTTATATTTGTTTTCCTGAGTAGTGCACTGATCAGTATTTATTTATTTTGTATTTGTTTTCATGGGTAGTGCACTGATCAGTATTTATTTATTTATATTTATTTACTAAGGTAGTGCACTGATCAGTATTTATTTATTTATTTATTTATTTTTGTTTACCGTGGTAGTGTACTGGTCAGTATTTCTTTCTTTCTTTATTTATTTATATGTGTGTGCGGGAGCACTGATCAGTATTTATTTATTTATGTTTGTTTATTGGGGTAGTGCACTAATCGGTATTTATTTATTTTGCATTTGTTTACCTGGGTAGTGCACTGATCAGTATTTATTTATTTATATTTATTTACTAGGGTAGTGCACTGATCAGTATTTATTTATATTTGTTTATCTGGGTGGCGCACTGATCAATATTTATTTATTTATATTTGTTTATCTGGGTAGTGCACTGATTGGTATTTATTTATTTATATGTGTTTACCTAGGTAGTGCACTGATCAGTATTGATTTATTTATTTATGTTTACCGGAGTAGTGAACTGATCAGTATTTATTTATTTAGTTATTTATATTTGTGTGCCGGGGTAGTGCACTGATCAGTATTTATTTATTTATTTATATTTGTTTACCTGGGTAGTGCACTGATCAGTATTTATTTATTTATTTATTTATTTATATTCGTGTGCCGGGGTAGTGCACTGATCAGTATTTATTTATTTATTTATATTTGTTTAACGGGGTAGTGCACTGATCAGTATTTATTTATTGATATTTGTTTACCCGGGTAGTGCGCTGGTCAGTATTTATTTATTTATTTATATTTGTTTACCTGGGTAGTGCACTGATCAGTATTTATTTATTTATATTTGTGTGCTGGGGTAGTGCACTGATCAGTATTTATGTATTTATTTATTTATTTATATTTGTGTACCGGGGTAATGCACCGATTAGTATTTATTTATTTATTTATTTGTATTTGTGTACCAGGGTAGTGCACTGATCAGTATTTATTTATATTTGTTTATGGGGGCAGTGTATTGATCAGTATTTATTTATTTATATTTGTGTGCCGGGGTAGTGCACTGATCAGTATTTATTTATTTATTTATTCATTTATATTTGTGTGCTGGGGTAGTGCACTGATCAGTATTTATTTGTTTATTTATATTTGTTTAACGGGGTAGTGCACTGATCAGTATTTATTTATTTATATTTGTTTACTGGGGTAGTGCACTGATCAGTATTTATTTATTTATATTTGTTTACTGGGGTAGTGCACTGATCAGTATTTATTTATATTTGTTTGTCGGGGTAGTGCACTGATCAGTATTTATTTATTTATATTTGTTTACCGGGGTAGTGCACTGATCAGTATTTATTTGTTTATATTTGTGTACCGGGTAGTACACTGATCAGTATTTATATTTGTTTACCGGGGTAGTGCACTGATCAGTATTTATTTATTTATATTTGTGTGTCGGGGTAGTGCACTGATCAGTATTTATATATTTATATTTGTTTACCGGGTAGTGCACTGATCAGTATTTATTTATTTATTTATATTTGTTTACCTGGGTAGTGCACTGATCATTATTTATTTATTTATATTTGTTTACCTGGGTAGTGCACTGATCAGTATTTATTTATTTATTTATTTATTTATTTATATTTGTGTGCCGGGGTAGTGCACTGATCAGTATTTATTTATTTATTTATTTATATTTGTGTGCCGGGGTAGTGCACTGATCAGTATTTATTTATTTATATTTGTTTACCTGGGTAGTGCACTCATCAGTATTTATTTATTTATATTTGTGTGCCGGGGTAGTGCACTCATCAGTATTTATTTATTTGTGTGTGTATCGGGGTAGTGCACTCATCAGTATTTATTTATTTGTGTGTGTATCGGGGTAGTGCACTCATCAGTATTCATTTCTATTTGCTCACTGGGGTAGTGCACTGATCGGAATTTATTTATTTTTGTTTACCGGGGTAGTGAACTGATCAGTATTTATTTATTTGTATTTGTGTACCAGGGTAGTGTACTGATTAGTATTTATTTGTTTATATTTGTGCACCGGGGTAGTGCATTGATTGGTATTTATTTATTTATTTATTTATATTTGTTTACCGGGGTAGTGCACTGATCAGTATGTATTTATTTATTTATTTATTTATTTATATTTGTGTGCCGGGGTAGTGCACTGATCAGTATTTATATATTTATTTATTTATATTTTGTGCCGGGGTAGTGCACTGATCAGTATTTATTTATTTATTTATATTTGTTTACCGTGGTAGTGCACTGATCAGTATTTATTTATATTTGTTTAACGGGGTAGTGCACTGATCAGTATTTATTTATTTATATTTGTGTGCCGGGGTAGTGCACTGATCAGTATTTATTTATTTATATTTGTTTACTGGGGTAGTGCACTGATTAGTATTTATTTATTTATTTATATTTGTTTACCCGGGTAGTGCACTGATCAGTATTTATTTATTTATTTATATTTGTTTACCTGGGTAGTGCACTGATCAGTATTTATTTATTTATATTTATTTACTGGGGTAGTGCACTGATCAGTATTTATTTATTTATATTTGTTTACTGGGGTAGTGCACTGATTAGTATTTATTTATTTATTTATATTTGTTTACCCGCACTGATCAGTATTTATTTATTTATTTATATTTGTTTACCTGGGTAGTGCACTGATCAGTATTTATTTATTTATATTTGTTTACCGGGGTAGTGCACTGATCAGTATTTATATATTTATATTTGTTTGCCGGGTAGTGCACTGATCAGTATTTATATATTTATATTTGTTTACCGGGGTAGTGCACTGATCAGTATTTATTTATTTATATGTGTTTACCTGGGTAGCGCACTGATCAGTATTTATATATTTATATTTGTTTACCGGGGTAGTGCACTGATCAGTATTTATTTATTTATATTTGTTTACCTGGGAAGTGCACTGATCAGTATTTATTTATTTATATTTGTTTACTGGGGCAGTGCACTGATCAGTATTTATTTATTTGTGTGTGTGTATCGCGGTAGTGCACTCATCAGTATTTATTTCTATTTGCTCACTGGGGTAGTGCACTGATCGGAATTTATTTATTTTTGGTTACCGGGAAGTGCACTGATTAGTATTTGTTTATTTATTTATATTTTTTACAGAAGTAGTGCACTGATCAGTATTTATTTATTTATATTTGTTTACCTGGGTAGTGCACTGATCAGTATTTATTTATTTATATTTGTTTACCTGGGTAGTGCACTGATCAGTATTTATTTATTTATATTTTTTACTGGGGCAGTGCACTATATTTTTTACAGAAGTAGTGCACTGATCAGTATTTATTTATATTTGTTTACCGGGGAGTGCACTAATCGGTATTTATTTATTTATTTATTTATAGTTTTTATCGAGTTAGTACACTGATCAGTATTTATTTATATTTGTTTACCGGGGTAGTGCACTGATCAGTATTTATTTGTATTTGTTTACCGGGATAGTGCACTAATCGCTATTTATTTATTTATTTATCATTTTTGCTGAGTTAGTACACTGATCAGTATTTATTTATATTTGTTTGCCGGGGTAGTGCACTGATCAGTATTTATTTATTTATATTTGTTTACCGGGGTAGTACACTGATCAGTATTTATTTATTTATATTTGTTTACCGGGGTAGTGCACTGATCAGTATTTATTTATTTATTTATATTTGTGTGCTGGGGTAGTGCACTGATCGGTATTTATTTATTTATATTTGTTTACCGTGGTAGTGCACTGATCAGTATTTATTTATATTTGTTTACCGGGGTAGTGAACTGATCAGTATTTATTTATTTATATTTGTGTGCCGGGGTAGTGCACTGATCAGTATTTATTTATTTATATTTGTTTACCGGGGTAGTGCACTGATCAGTATTTATTTATTTATATTTGTTTACCGGGGTAGTGCACTGATCGGAATTTATTTACATTTGTTTACCGGGATAGTGCACTAATCGGTATTTATTTATTTATTTATCATTTTTGCTGAGTTAGTACACTGATCAGTATTTATTTATATTTGTTTACCGAGTTAGTACACTGATCAGTATTTATTTATTTATTTATATTTGTGCACTGGGGTAGTGCATTGATTGGTTTTTATTTATTTATATTTGTGTGCCGGGGTAGTGCACTGATCAGTATTTATTTATTTATATTTGTTTACCGAGTTAGTACACTGATCAGTATTTATTTCTATTTGTTTACCAAGTTAGTACGCTGATCAGTATTTATTTATATTTGTTTACCGTGGTAGTGTACTGGTCAGTATTTCTTTCTTTCTTTCTTTATTTATATGTGTGTGCCGGGAGCACTGATCAGTATTTATTTATTTATATTTGTTTACTGGGGTAGTGCACTAATCGGTATTTATTTATTTTGTATTTGTTTTCATGGGTAGTGCACTGATCAGTATTTATTTATTTATATTTGTGTGCCGGGGTAGTGCACTGATCAGTATTTATTTATTTATATTTGTTTACTGGGATAGTGCACTGATCAGTATTTATTTGTTTATATTTATTTACTAGGGTAGTGCACTGATCAGTATTTATTTGTTTATATTTATTTACTAGGGTAGTGCACTGATCAGTATTTATTTATATTTGTTTACCGGGGTGGCGCACTGATCAATATTTATATATTTATATTTGTTTACCGGGTAGTGCACTGATCAGTATTTATTTTTTTATTTATATTTGTTTACCTGGGTAGTGCACTGATCAGTATTTATTTATTTATATTTGTTTACCGGGGTAGTGCACTGATCAATATTTATTTATATTTGTTTGCCTGGGTAGTGCACTGATCAGTATTTATTTATTTATATTTGTTTACCTGGGTAGTGCACTGATCAGTATTTATTTATTTATATTTGTTTGCCTGGGTAGTGCACTGATCAGTATTTATTTATTTATATTTATTTACTAGGGTAGTGCACTGATCAGTATTTATTTATTTATATTTATTTACTAGGGTAGTGCACTGATCAGTATTTATTTATTTATTTATTTTTGTTTACCGTGGTAGTGTACTGGTCAGTATTTCTTTATTTATTTATTTATTTATGTGTGTGTACCGGGAGCACTGATCAGTATTTATTTATTTATATTTGTTTACTGGGGTAGTGCACTAATCCGTATTTATTTATTTTGTATTTGTCTACCTGAGTAGTGCACTGATCAGTATTTATTTATTTATATTTATTTACTAGGGTAGTGCACTGATCAGTATTTATTTATATTTGTTTACCGGGGTGGCGCACTGATCAATATTTATTTATTTATATTTGCTTGCCGGGGGAGTGCACTCATCATTATTTATTTAATTATATTTATGTTTTGTGTGGTAGTGCTGCATTCAGAGTGTAGTGTGGAGCTTGTGCTACAATTTTCAGTGTGTACCTTGAAGTGACAAACAAGGGTGAACACAGTGTGAGTGAGGAGCAGGACGCTGATGATCTTACATAGGATAAGGCTGTACCTTTGAACTGACAAACATGGGTGAACACAGTGTGAGGGAGGAACAGGACGCTGATGATCTAACATAGGATAAGGATGTACCTTTGAAGTGACAAACATGGATAAGCACAGTGTGAGTGAGGCACAGGGTGTTGATGACCTTACATAGGAAAAGGCTGTACCTTTGAAATGAAAAACATGTGTGAACACAGTGTGAGGCAGGAACAGGACGCTGATGATCTAACATAGGATAAGGCTGTACCTTTGAAGTGACAAACATGGATAAACACAGTGTGAGTGAGGCACAGGACGCTGAGGATCTTACATAGGATAAGGCTTTACCTTTGAAGTGACAAGTGTGGGTAAACACCGTGTGAGTGAGGAACAGGACACTGATGATCTTACATAGGATAAGGCTGTAACTTTAAAGTGACAAACATGGATAAACACATTGTGAGTGAGGAACAGGACGCTGAGGATCTTACATAGGATAAGGCTGTACATGGATAAACACAGTGTGAGTGAGGAACAGGACGCTGAGGATCTTACATAGGATAAGGCTGTACCTTTAAAGTGACAAACGTGGATAAACACAGTGTGAGGAACAGGATGCTGATGATCCTATGTATGATAAGGATGTACCTTTGAAGTGACAAACATGGATAAACACAGTGTGAGTGAGGGACAGGGCACTGATGAACTTACACAGGATAAGGATGTATCTTTAAAGTGACAAACATGGATAAACACAGTGTGAGTGAGGAACAGAATGCTGAGGATCTTACATAGAATAAGACTGTACCTTTAAAGTGACAAACATGGGTGAACACAGTGTGAATGAGCAACAGTGGTGTTGATCCTACGTATGGTAAGGATGTACCTTTGAAGTGACAAACATGGGTGAACACTGTGCGAGTTTGGAACAGGATGCTGATGATCTTGCATAGGGTAAGGCTGTACCTTTAAAGTGACAAACATGGATAAACACACTGTGAGTGAGGAACAGGACACTGATGATCTTACATAAGATAAGGCTGTACCTTTAAAGTGACAAACATGGGTGAACACAGTGTGAGTGAGGAACAGGACGCTGATCCTCCGTATGATAAAGCTGTACCTTTGAAGTGACAAACGTGGATAAACACAGTGTGAGTGAAGAACAGGAAGCTGATGATCTAACATAGAATAAGGCTGTACCTTTGAAGTCACAAGTGTGGATAAACACAGTGTGAGGGAGGAACAGGATGCTGATGATCTTACATAGGATAAGGCTGTACCTTTGAAGTGGCAAACATGGGTGAACACAGTGTGAGTAAGGAACAGGACGCTGATGATCTTACATAGGCTAAGGCTGTACCTTTGAAGTGATAAACATGGATAAACACAGTGTGAGTGAGGAACAGGACACTTTGGATCTTACATAGGAGCAGGATGTACCTTTGAAGTGACAAAGATGGGTGAGCACAATGTGAGTGAGGAACAGGACACTGAGGATCTTACATAGGATAAGGCTGTACCTTTAAAGTGACAAACATGGATAAACACAGAGTGAGTGAGGAACAGGACGCTGATGATCTGACATCATAGATAAACACAGTATGAGTTAGGAACAGGACGCTGATGATCTTACATAGGATAAGGCTGTACCTTTAAAGTGAGAAACATGGGTGAACACAGTGTGAGTGAGGAACAGGGTGTTGATGATCCTACGTATGATAAGGCTGTATCTTAGAAGTGACAAACGTGGGTGAACACAGTGTCAGTGAGGAACAGGAAACTGAGGATCTTACATAGGATAAGGCTGTACCTTTAAAGTGACAAACATGGATAAACACAGTACGAGTGAGGAACAGGAAGTTGATGATCCTATATATGATAAGGATGTACCTTTGAAGTGACAAACATGTGTGAACACAGTGTGAGTGAGGAACAGGACGCTGATGATCTAACATAGGATAAGGCTGTACCTTTGAAGTGATAAACATGGATAAACACAGTGTGAGTTAGGAACAGGTCACTGATGATCTTACATAGGATAAGGCTGTACCTTTAAAGTGACAAACGTGTGAACACAGTGTGAGTGAGGAGCAGGATGCTGATGATCCTACGGATGATAGGGATGTACTTTGAAGTGACAAACATGGATAAACACAGTGTGAGTGAGGAACAGGATGCTGATCTAACATAGGATAAGGATGTACCTTTAAAGTGACAAACATGGGTGAGCACAGTGTGAGTGAGGAACAGGGCGCTGATGATCTTACATTGGATAAGGCTATACCTTTGAAGTGACAAATGTGGATAAACACATTGTGAGTGAGGAAGAGGACACTGATGATCTTACATAGGATAAGGCTGTACCTTTAAAGTGGCAAACGTGTGAACAAAGTGTGAGTGAGGAACAGGACACTGATGATCTTACATAGGATAAGGATGTACCTTTAAAGTGACAAACATGGGTGAGCACAGTGTGAGTGAGGAACAGGGCACTGATGATCCTACGTGTGATAAGGCTGTACCTTTGAAGTGACAAACATGGATAAAAGACAGTGTGAGTGAGGAACAGGACACTGATGATCTTACATAGGATAAGGCTGTACCTTTAAAGTGACAAACATGGGTGAACACAGTGTGAGTGAGGAACAGGACGTTGATGATCTTACATAGGATAAAGCTATACCTTTGAAGTGACAAACATGGATAAACACATTGTGAGTGAGGAACAGGACACTGATGATCTTACATAGGATAAGGCTGTACCTTTAAAATGGCAAATGTGTGAACAAAGTGTGAGTGAGGAACAGGACACTGATGATCCTGCATATGATAAGGATGTACCTTTGAAGTAACAAACATGGGTGAACACAGTGTGAGTGAGGAACAGGATGCTGATCATCCTACGTATGATAAGGCTGTACCTTTGAAGTGACAAACATGGGTGGAGACAGTGTGAGTGAGGAACAGGACGCTGATGACCTAACATAGGATAATGCGGTGTCTTAGAAGTGACAAATGTGGATAAAATCAGTGTGAGTGAGGAACAGGGCGCTGATGATCTTACATAGGATAAGGCTGTACCTTTGAAGTGGCAAACATAGATAAACACAGTGTGAGTTAGGAACACGACGCTGATGATCTAACATAGGATAACGCTGTGTCTTAGAAGTGACAAGTGTGGATAAAATCAGTGTGAGTGAGGAACAGGGCGCTGATGATCTTACATAGGATAAGGCTGTACCTTTAAAGTGACAAACATGGATAAACAGTGTGAGTGAGGAACAGGACATAGATGATCTAACATAGGATAAGGCTGCACCTTTGAAGTGACAAACGTGGATAAACACATTGTGAGTGAGGAACAGGACACTGATGATCTTACATAGGATAAGGCTGTACTTTTAAAGTGGCAAATATGTGAACAAAGTGAGAGTGAGGAACAGGATACTGATGATCCTACATATGATAAGGATGTACCTTTGAAGTGACAAACATGGGTGAACACAGTGTGAGTGATGAACAGGATGCTGATGATCCTACGTATGGTAAGGCTGTACCTTTGAAGTGACAAACATGGTCGAACACAGTGTGAGTGAGGAACAGGACACTAAGTATCTTACATAGGATAAGGCTGTAACTTTGAAGTGACAAACGTTGATAAACACATTGTGAGTGAGGAACAGGACACTGATGATCCTACGTATGATAAGGATGTACCTTTGAAGTGACAAACATGGGTGAACACAGTGTGAGTGAGGCACAGGACGCTGAGTATCTTACATATGATAAGGATGTACCTTTGAAGTGACAAACATGGATAAACACAGTGTGAGTGAGGAGCAGGACACTAATGATCCTACGTATGATAAGGATGTACCTTTGAAGTGACAAACATGGGTGAACACAGTGTGAGTGAGGAACAGGGCACTAATGATCTAACATAGGATAAGGATGTACCTTTGAAGTGACAAACATGGATAAACACAGTGTACCTTTGAAGTGACAAACATGGATAAACACAGTGTGAGTGAGGAACAGGACACGGATGATCTTAAATAGGATAAGGCTGTACCTTTAAAGTAACAAACATGGATAAACACAGTGTGAGTGAGGAACAGGACACTGATGATCCTATGTATGATAAGGATGTACCTTTGAAGTGACAAACATGGGTGAACACAGTGTGAGTGAGGAACAGGGCACTAATGATCTAACATAGGATAAGGATGTACCTTTGAAGTGACAAACATGGATAAACACAGTGTACCTTTGAAGTGACAAACATGGATAAACACAGTGTGAGTGAGGAACAGGACACGGATGATCTTAAATAGGATAAGGCTGTACCTTTAAAGTAACAAACATGGATAAACACAGTGTGAGTGAGGAACAGGACACGGATGATCTTAAATAGGATAAGGCTGTACCTTTAAAGTAACAAACATGGATAAACACAGTGTGAGTGAGGAACAGGACACTGATGATCCTATGTATGACAAGGATGTACGTTTGAAGTGGCAAACATGGGTGAACACAGTGTGAGTGAGGAACAGGACCCTGATGATCCTACATATGATAAGGCTGTACCGTTGAAGTAACAAACATGGATAAACACAGTGTGAGTGAGCAACAGGACGTTGATGATCCTACGTAAGATAAGGCTGTACTGTAGGTGATTCTGGACACTGATGATCTTACATAGGATAAGGTCGTACTGTAGGTGATTCCTACATACTTTGGAAGGTAACTGCCAAGTCAGCATTATGTTACTGCAGGAAGAGTTACCTTAACTGTGGTGCTTTTTCGACAGATCATAATTTCAGAGCTTTGCCTTTAATTTATCAATTATTTGCTATGAGTAGATATGCAGTAGCACTCAGTGTTGGGTATTTTTTTCTGTAATCCTTTATCACATTAGAGTTTATGCAATATTAATGTGAAATTGCCTCAGCAGAATGGGATACTGTCTACTCAAAAAAAAACTACATTCTGGTAAAATTGCAGCTTCTTTCATGTTTTCATTTATGTCCTTCCTATTTGGCCCTCATCACACCGATCACGGAGTGCAGCGTCCCCTTCGGTATGTACCTGACCAGGCAAAGTTGCAGTCCAAAAGGAGAAAGAATGTGCATATATATCTGTTGTTTGGCAAATGTAATAGGCAAGTTGTTAAATTAAATAATTCAATATCCTCATACCATATGTAATGTAATTAGTACAGAATGAGTCTCAGACATGAGTTTTTCTAGCACATGAACTTTGGTACCTTAAAGCTGTAATTCAGCAGGGAAAAAAAATGACATTGTGACATGCTGTGGCAACAACTTCTACTGTCTTGTCAGATTCTTTTTGTTGTAATTCTTGGACTTTTTAAATTAGTTAATTAGTTAATTACTACTAAATTAGTTGTCTGTTTATGTACTTGAGCCGGCCCGTTCGGTCACAGCTCATTTTCATTTGAGGTGAAGGCAGAAACTTAATATTATAAAACTACACTTATCTGGGGGAAGTGTTACAGCAGCAGTTTACAGCCAGGTATGATAAAGTTGAAAAATCAGATAGCTTGCACACAAGTTAATTATGTTATTACTTTGCGCTTTATATTAGGTGTTTTCTGTATATTAAGTGGTTAGTAGCTACATGTACCCCAATTAGTTAACATACACCATGAACAATAGTGTTTACAGAGTTATCAAGTCTCTACATTTGTAGGTCTTGTAATTAGAAATTTCATAAGCAGCATACATGTACCCCAGTTAGTTAACATACACCATGAACAATAGTGTTTACAGAGTTATCAAGTCTCTACATTTATAGGTCTTGTAATTAGAAATTTCATAAGCAGCATGCATGTACCCCAGTTAGTTAACATACACCATGAACAATAGTGTTTACAGAGTTATCAAGTCTCTACATTTGTAGGTCTTGTAATTAGAAATTTCATAAGCAGCATGCATGTACCCCAGTTAGTTAACATACACCATGAACAATAGTGTTTACAGAGTTATCAAGTCTCTACATTTGTAGGTCTTGTAATTAGAAATTTCATAAGCAGCATGCATGTACCCCAGTTAGTTAACATACACCATGAACAATAGTGTTTACAGAGTTATCAAGTCTCTACATTTGTAGGTCTTGTAATTAGAAATTTCATAAGCAGCATGCATGTACCCCAGTTAGTTAACATACACCATGAACAATAGTGTTTACAGAGTTATCAAGTCTCTACATTTGTAGGTCTTGTAATTAGAAATTTCATAAGCAGCATGCATGTACCCCAGTTAGTTAACATACACCATGAACAATAGTGTTTACAGAGTTATCAAGTCTCTACATTTGTAGGTCTTGTAATTAGAAATTTCATAAGCAGCATGCATGTACCCCAGTTAGTTAACATACACCATGAACAATAGTGTTTACAGAGTTATCAAGTCTCTACATTTATAGGTCTTATAATTAGAAATTTCATAAGCAGCATGCATGTACCCCAGTTAGTTAACATACACCATGAACAATAGTGTTTACAGAGTTATCAAGTCTCTACATTTATAGGTCTTGTAATTAGAAATTTCATAAGCAGCATGCATGTACCCCAGTTAGTTAACATACACCATGAACAATAGTGTTTACAGAGTTATCAAGTCTCTACATTTGTAGGTCTTGTAATTAGAAATTTCATAAGCAGCATGCGTGTACAGCATGCAGCATATGAGCTCAGGCGATATCCTTGCTTACGTTTTTGGAGAGCTACATATCCTTGGGGTAAACATGCCTCTGGTGCAAGTGAATTCAGAAGTTACAGCCACCAGTTGGAAGGACTTGATGCGTAAACATAAAAGATCTAGCCCATAGGATATAATAACACCATTCTCAGCATGTGACTGTCATGTCTAAAGAGCATGAATGAACTGATAAGCTGAAAGAGTACCAATCTACCCTGGTGGGGAACGAGCGGTACTATTTGTATTCCCTGAAGAAGTGTGAATATGTCTGTAATTCAAAGATGGATTATCCCAGATCCCAGAATGGGGGATGTCAGTGGAGGAGCTGATGTGCAGGGTGACTTTTCTACTGCAGTCGACCATATGGGTATCCTTGGTTCTAATTCCCCTGTCTGTGACACCAGCACCAAGGCTGTCTGAGCTGATGATGTTGGTACTATTGTAGTTGCCAGTGCCAGAGTGAGCACTGAAATAATGGCATTGCACATTGGGCTCCAGAACTGTGCCAAGGAAGATTTCAGCTCCTAGGGCCTGAATCATGACAGTGAGGACATTCTGAATGACATCAGGGGAGAACTAGTATTAATGTTGGTGCTGAGTTGTTGACCTTGAAAGCCTTGGACCTACTAGTTATCTTTGGTGCCAGAGCAGACACCTAGGCCACCAGTGCTGCTAGGAGATTGATTTTTGGTGCTGCTATGAATGTCATGATGCTCCTGGTGTCAAAAATGGGCGCAGGGCTGGAGCAGTAGGACTGTGGGTGAAACTTCCTTCTGCAGTCACTGTTGAGACTGAGGTGGAGGAGAAGACAGAGTTCCACCTGGGCCTTCACTAAAGCTTTCATTCTGCCCCAGTCACTGTTGATGATGGGGCTCCACACTGACCTAGGAGATCTAATAGAATCAGCTGAGGAATGGCATGACTCAAGATATTTGGAGAGTTTGTGCTTTGAGGAGAAGCCCCCTAGGCTTCTCTTCAGGACATAATTGGAAGGTGTTGCCACTTGTAGCTGGGGGGATTAATGGTGAAAGCTCTGACAACAGTAGCCTGTTTTCTGCTACCTTTGGTATTAGAATGTCTGCATCTTGGGGTTTTGCTTTGTCCACTTTCTTTTTTTTTCCTTCCCTTTCTCCTCTTTTTTGTCATTTTTGTTCCTTTCTGATACAAGTAATCTTTAAACTATTAGTTTGCTTATCCTCATTTAGAAAATGCAGGAGCCAGTTTTTTCATACATATTTCACATTCTGCAGATAAGTGATCCACCCCCAGGGCACATGACAGAGGTTGTATGTGTTCGGTTTCTGGGGGGGTGATCTTGAGACATATTTCTCAGCCTTATTTTCATGAGGTTTTAGATGAGTGTAAACAACAAAAAAGAAGCCAGAAGTCCACCACAACCTGCCTTTATTCAGCCACGAACAGCAAAGCTTTCGAGTTATCACTCTTCATCAGTAATTCAAACAGACAATTCAGTGTATTATAATACAAAGCAGCCAATCATTACTTAACTCATTAATTATTAAATAATACAAAGCAGCCAATCATTACTCAACTCATTAATTATTAAATAATACAAAGCAGCCAATCATTACTCAACTCATTATTAAATAATACAAAGCAGCCAATCATTACTTAACTCATTAATTATTAAATAATACAAAGCAGCCAATCATTACTTATCACGTAAGAGCTTTCTTTTTTTCGTGGCAATCAGGTTTTTTCAAACACAATTAATTGTTGCAGGACTCTTTCATAATCAGCAGCTACATGCTGGTACATTTCTGAGCTAGTAACCATATCTTCTAATTTAGCAATCTCGGTAGCTAGTTCCATTTCATAACTAGAAAAAAAGTCATTCATTAACTGCATATATTGTGCGCCTAGCCACAAATTAAGTTCTTGCCACTGTAACAAAAGCTCTTCATATTTATTACCATACGTTGGCATTAGAGTGACTCTCAGTCCTCTCGGGACTATGCCAATCTGTAGGTAGACATTAAAACTCATCCTCTGCCATTGAAGTCTTTTGTAATATTCTGTTTTAAAGCAAAGTTTCTTAACAGTCTCTTATAGCTCTTCCACTTTAAGAGTGGTAACACCATCATTCATTCTCAAAGAAGCATTTTCAGCATTATTAGTACAAAAAGCCAGTAGTGGATTGTTTTCAATTTTAAGGAAATCAGAAATTTTATCTCTTCTATCATTTCTTACATTTCCATTTTTGGTGCACTGGGCACTATGCACCATTACCGTAATGGAAATGGAATGTTCAGGCTGCATAATTGTAAAAACAAAGTGTACTTCAGGAGAGATACAGTCCACAACCAATAAAAACGAAAAATTATCCTGGAGTCAAAGAACTTCCCAGCCAAAGACCAGTGAAAACAACAAAAAAGAAGCCAGAAGTCCACCACAACTTGCCTTTATTCAGCCACGAACACCAAAGCTTTCGAGTATCACCCTTCATCAGTAATTCAAACAGACAATTCAGTGCATTAAATAATACAAAGCAGCCAATCATTACTTAACTCATTAATTATTAAATAGTACAAAGCAGCCAATCATTACTTAACTCATTAATTATTAAATAATACAAAGCAGCCAGTCATTGCTTAACTCATTAATTATTAAATAATACAAAGCAGCCAATCATTACTTAACTCAATTATTAAATAATACAAAGCAGCCAATCATTACTCAACTCATTAATTATTAAATAATACAAAGCAGCCAATCAGTACTCAACTCATTAATTATAAAATTACCCTATTCAGTTTAAAGTGCCCATTTCAAATTTAAAACATCAATTCTTTATATAAAAAATCTCTATTAAAACTTAGCTAAAATACACCAAAATGCAAATAATTAATACATTTATTTTATATATTTTTATGCCTGTCTTTTAAGACAGGTTTAATACTTACAGTGCTATTCAAACCGGGGTGATCAGCTCTAAAATAATTTATCCATCTGTATTCAGATAGCATAATAATTGTATTATTTAATGCACTGAATTCTCTGTTTGAATTACTGATGGAGTGATACTCAAAAGCTTTGGTGTTTGTTGATGAATTAAGGCAAGTTGCAGTGGACTTCTGGCTTCTTTTTTGTTGTTTACACTGGTCTTTGGCTGGGAAGTACTTTGACTCCAGGAGAATTTTTTTTTTTTTTTTTATTCGTTTTTAGAGGTTTTAGATGAGCTGATCTATTACAGGTTTATTGTGGCCCTTAGTAAGAAAAGACCCAGCATCATTTAACTGCAGTGGAGTATTAGGGTTAGAGGGGCATCCTGCATTGTATATGCAATCCTTCCACATGGTGAATTGTTGATGGTCTACTGTAAGTATACAATGCATTTCTAATAGTGTCATTCATTACTGAAATTACAACTTCATCAGTCTTGACATGCATATTTCTCAGCCTTATTTTTAGGAGGCTTTTGATGAACTGATCCTTTAGAAGATTCATCTAGTAATATGTAAAGATAGCCCCTGCATTATTTAACTACAGTCATCATCATCAAACCCTCTTTCTTCCCATTTTCTACATGGGGTCAGGGTGTCATGTTAACTGTTGCCATCTCTCTTGAGTCAATGCCAGTCTCCTGCCTTCTTTGACACTCATGCCTGATTGTCACAGGTTTTCTCTCACACAATCCGTCCACCTCTTAGCTGATGCCCTCGTTTCCTCTTACCTTCTTCCTGTCTGTCCCAATTCTTCTTCAGCACATTGCCTTCTGCTTTTCTGCATGTGTGCCCGAACCATCGCAATCTGTTCTTTTTGATCTTTTCTGCAATTGGAGCTACTTTGACTTCTGTTCTTATGTCCTCATTTCTTCATCTGTCCCACAGTGTGCATCCTACCACCTGTCTCATGCACTTCATTTCCATCACCTCTAGCCTCCTCTTCTGCTCTGCCTTTACTGCCCAGGTTTCTGTACCATGCAGTAGTACTGGTCTGACTACTGTTTTGTACACCTTACTTTTCAGCTTCTTTGTCCTTCTTCTGTCATACACTACACCTGACACTGTGTGCTATTTGGCTGCAGCCCCTCTGATTCTAGCTTTGACCTGTTCATTCAAACTTCCCTTCTCCTGAACCAGCCCTTCCAGATACTTGAAGCTGTTAACCTGTTCTACTATCTTCCTTCTCCTGAACCACCCCTCCCAGATACTTGAAGCTGTTAACCTGTTCTTCTGTCTTCCTTCTCCTGAACCACCCCTCCCAGATACTTGAAGCTGTTTACCTGTTCTACTGTCTTCCTTCTCCTGAACCACCCCTCCCAGATACTTGAAGCTGTTTACCTGTTCTACTATCTTCCTTCTCTTGAACCACCCCTCCCAGATACTTGAAGCTGTTTACCTGTTCTACTATCTTCCTTCTCCTGAACCACCCCTCCCAGATACTTGAAGCTGTTCACCTGTTCTACTGTCTTCCTTCTCCTGAACCACCCCTCCCAGATACGTGAAGCTGTTAACCTGTTCTACTATCTTCCTTCTCCAGAACCACCCCTCGCAGATACTTGCAGCTGTTCACCTGTTCTACTATCTTCCATCTCCTGAACCACCCCTCCCAGATACTTGAAGCTGTTAACCTGTTCTACTGTCTTCTTTCTCCTGATCCACCCCTCCCAGATACTTCAAGCTGTTAACCTGTTCTACTGTCTTCCTTCTCCTGATCCACCCCTCCCAGATACTTGAAGCTGTTAACCTGTTCTACTG
Source organism: Protopterus annectens (assembly GCF_019279795.1). NCBI lineage: Eukaryota > Metazoa > Chordata > Ceratodontiformes > Protopteridae > Protopterus > Protopterus annectens. The sequence continues at coordinate 18,287,294 of NC_056732.1, read as the reverse complement.
TCTTCCTTCTCAGCTTCTTCTGATTTCCCCAGTCTGCTGCCATTACCAGTGTCTAATCTGTGCTTAGTTTCATCACATGTGCCTTCAGTTTTGCATTCCATTCCCCTATCCTTTGATGACGTTCTTGCTGAGAGTCTGCCTGTAATGTGACATCATCTGCTTACAGCAAGTTTATTGATCTGTCCCTTCCGACCTGTTTGCTAAAGTACTCCATCACCAGTATGAACAGCAGTGGGCTCAGAGCTGAACCCTGCTGTACACCCACTCTCACTGGGAACCCCTCTGTGAGACCGAACACTGTTTTCACTTGCGTCATTGGGTCCTTGTGAGACTGAACACTGTTTGCACTTGCGTCATTTGGTCCTTGTACATAGCCCGCACTAATTCTATCAATTTTTGTGGGACTTCGAACCACCACAGTATTGCCCAAATCAGCTTTCATGGGACATTGTCATATGCTTTGTCCAAGTGTAGGAATGCTCAGTTGAACTCTGTCCTCAACTGTAGCTTCTTCTCAACTGTTTGTCTTACTGCAAAGGTCTGATCAGTTGTGCTGCATCCTGATCTGAATCTGAGCTGCTCATCTCCAGTAGTACTTTCTACTACATTGCGTTTTTGTTTGTCAGTCACCCTGTCCAGAACTTTTATGCAGTGTGAGAGGAGTTTGATGCCTCTGTATTGCCCACAACTCTAGGCTGTCCCCTTTGTTTTTGTACACTGGCATGACTATGCGTATTCTCTAGTCATCTGGGATACACCTGTCTTCCTACCACTACTATAAGTACCCTCAGGAGCCATTTCTCCCGTGTCTCACCCAACATCTTTATCATGTCTGCCGTGACCTAAACTGAGCCTGCTGCTTTCCAAGATTTCATTTTCCTTAGTGCTGTTCTTACTAGCTGCTGGAAGTACTCCTCCCATCTGTCTTTGCTGTCCTGTGTCCTGTGGACTGGTAACTAGGTTGTTGCTGTATCAGTTATGAAGGGTGTCTATCTGTCTTTGTCTTGCAACCTGATATAATTTTTTTTGTGCCACCTAACGAGTCACTTTCCAGAAGTCGATAGAGTGCCTCTGATGCCCTTTTGTTATAGCAACTCTTTTCTTAGCTTCTTTGTCAGCCAACCAGTATTCCTTCCTAGCCTGGTCCATCTTTTCTGTCTCCCACGTCGTCCTGCACTCCTGCTTTCTTTTGATGACTTCCTGGACTTCTGCATTCCACCACCAGCTTTCCTTAGGCGCCTTATTTCCATACCTGACTCGACTACATATCTGTTCTGTAGTCCTCACACATGCTGTTTTGAGGTGCTGCCATTCTTCTGCAACTCCACCTATTTCCTCCTCTTCTTGGGGTACTACAGCCTTGATTAATTCCTTGAACTGTGTTTTTTCCCCCAGTCAACTTCTAGGTCTTCAGCCTGGTGTCTGTTGACCATAGCGCCTTCTCTGACCACTGCTTGAAGCTTATTGTGGCAACCAGTGATTTTGCAGTGGGCTGACTGTTTCACTGGGAATGACTTTGCAGTCACTGATTCTGCCCCAGTGTCCTTTCCTTACTATAAGGAAGTCTACCTGAGTTGCATGTTGGCCACTCCTGTATGTGATCTTGTGACTGTCTCTCTTTCTGAACCATGTGTTGGCTACTATCAGGCCATTTGCCAGACAGAAGTCTACATTAGCCTTTACTTCTTTATTCCTATTGCCACACCCATGTGGACCCAGGCAGTCTTCATATCCTGTTCTGCCTGTCACGATGTGTGCATTCAGTCACCCATTTTCAACACCAATTCATACTGTCCTGCTTTATCTAGTAGGTCCTGCAGCTGCTGTTTGAATGCATTCTTTTCCTTGCAATCTTAACATTGCTGTGGGGCATAGGCTGAGATTATGTATACTATCCTATCATTACACTGGAGTCTGATTACCATGCGTCTGACGTCCCTTACTGCCGTTTGAAGCCTCTCTGTTAACACAATTCCCACACCATTTCTAGCGTGTCCTCCTGAGTAGTAGCCTCTGGATCCCAAGCCATGTGGCTTTGCTGCACTGCTCTTCCATCTTGTCTCTTGGATACATAGGATGTCCAGCCTCCTCCATACCATCATGTCATCCACTTCCGAGTTCCCTCCTGTCAGTGAACTTATACTGAGTGTAGCAATTCTCAGTTCATTCTACAAAAACTGTTAGATGATATGCATATATCTGAAGAGGCATACAATTTTCTGTTGGTGGAAAAACCTGTCATTCCTATTTTTAAAGCACTCCCCAAAATTCATAAGTCTCTTATTGACCCCCCCTTGCGACCGATTGTATCTGGGAGGGGGTGGGTCACGGAGAATATCTCCATATGGGTTGAACACACATTAAAACCGTATTTGTCTTTGATGGACAATATTTTAAAAGACACGGGACATTTTTTAGTATCCCTGGGAGAAATGAATGATAAGGTAGGCCCAGAAAAACTTCTTATGGTTACAATGGACATACAAAACTTGTTTACTGTGATTAATAATGATTATGGTATACATACCATTGGTGCACTCTTGGAGAAACTAGGTGTTTTAAAAGAGAAAATAGTCTTAATTAAAACCTTATTAACTCTGGTGCTAGAGAACAACGTTTTCATGGGTGCAAATTCATTTTACAGACAAGCGCAGGGGGTAGCCATGGGCACCCCCTGCGCAAATACTTATGCCAATTTGGTACTTTCGCATTGGGAGAACACTTTTGTTCTAAATAATGAAACTTGGAAAGATCACATTAAACTCTATCTGCGATTTGTAGATGATGTTTTCCTTCTGTGGGGAGGGTCTGAGTCCAGACTAGGAGAGTTCGTTGAATTTTTACACTCAACCACTAGCTTCTTCAGATTTACGGTTAGGCACTCTTTTGATTTTATAGATTTTTTAGACGTTAGGGTAGGTCAGGATGAGTTAGGTTTTAACTCTAAACTTTTTAAAAAGGATTGTTGGAAGAACACACTTCTGTCGTACGACAGCATGCACCCGAGATACACACATCCCAACATAGTACAAGGGCAAGTGAGCAGGGCTTCAAGGATCTGTATGGATGATTCTTCCTTTATTGAAGAAGTTAACCTTCTTAAAGGTTGTTTAATAGATAGGGGCTATAAACCTAAATTGGTAGATGATGTTATAGATAAAAACAAAAGCTTAAGAGAGAACAAATATAAACCATGGATAAAAAGAACTAGGAATACAGTAAGTGATTCGGCTGACAGTAATAGACATTTGGGGCCGCAACTAATGTTTACCTATTGCAGTAACATAAAAGATGCTTGTGATATTGTTCGAAAAAATTGGAACATCCTAACGAGTGACAGCAGCTTAAGGGATATAGTGGGTTCTCAGCCCACTTTTAAATATAGGAGGAATAAGAACTTAAAGGACCTTTTGTGTAAAGAAAGTTCTGACACTATTCACAAGCATCAGGTTTTGCATGGCACAGGGACCAGGCCTTGTGGCATATGCAAAGCCTGTTCTTATATAAATAAGGATACAGATTTTAAACATCCTGTCAGCAATAGGGTTTTCTCTTTTAAGGCTAAGGCCACCTGTCGCACCAGTGACATAGTTTATTTAGCCGAATGCTGCAACTGCCCTAGTTTCTATGTTGGGAAGACTAATAATATGCTGAAAGTAAGAATATTGCAACATCTTTCATGTATCAGGAATGGTGACGACAGAAATGCGTTATGTAGGCATGTAAAAGAATTTCCAACCCATATTTTTAAGTTTCGGGCTATTGTAAATGTTAGATTAAACAGCAGAGGTGGGGACATTAAGCTGAAAACAGAATTGGTGGAAACCAGGTGGATTGTTGATTTGATGGCAAATAGGAAGCCAGGTTTAAATGAAGTTATACCTATCAAACCTGTCCTACAAAATAGGCGGGTTTTCCACTGATCTTGATTGGCTGTTAGAATATATAAAACTGTGTGTTAAATGTCTCCACTTTATCTGATGAAGGGTTTATCCCGAAAGCGCTCATCCTGTTTTTATCTGTTTTTTCAACTGTTTTTGGATATTAAAAGACTCAACATAGCAGTGTTCCACTTTGGTTTTTTCTGTTTTATGGACTATTGGTTTACTGCTTGGTGGACTTCAGCACAGCACTAGATATATTTTTCTTGGATTGTTTTGTTTGCTATCCCAGGTAACTGAGGCTGGGCAGCTAGACACCAGCCGACGAGTAGCTTATTGGCGAAAGGGCTAATGAGCTTTATGGCAGGCACACACTGGCCAATAGGGGCCCATACACCCCTTCCACCATTAGCTTGGATCCCTGGCATAGTTCAGAGTAGGCCGGCTCCTCCACCGACTTATAAATGGCAAAGACCCATGCCCATTTAGTAAATTTAGTCAACATGATCGAATCACCTACAGCCATATTTCACACCTTCGAGTGGCTAACCCTGCCATGGTGTGCAGTCTGTGATCCTTGTTCTCCTATCTTAAGGATACTGCCCACCACAGTAGATGCCCAAAATGGTTGGTCTGTGCAACTCTTCCTCTATAGGGCACCATGTAGAGTCTGTGCTGCTGCTCACAGCTTCATTCATTGGTGAGTTTGAGATGGAAATGCTCAGCATGTTTTTTGGAGGTGGGAAGAACCCACAGAGACACAGTAAGAACATGCATACTCCAAACAAGCATTGAGTAGAGGTCAGGATCGAACTTTGTGCCTTGTGCATAGGAGGTGAAGACCCTAACCATTATGCCAGCTACAGTATCTGTTGATTGTTTACTCATTTTTCACAGTGCCTACATGTCATCCCTCAGTTGCACATGTTATTGTACTGTCAGTGCTAAAACTTTAGGCTGCATTAACCACTACCTTTAACTGTGTTCTGCATTACATAAACACCCTTTAGTGTATTGCCCGCCGTTTTGGAAGTGCCCTCACCTTTCTTTTACCTTTTCTGCTACTACTTTCCCCTACTTGGCATTCATCTCCTATTCTAATCGTTTTCCCCTACCTCATCCCTACTGTACCCTTTTGCTTATGGAAATTTTAATCTGTAATACAACCCACATGCTTACTTTGTACCTCTAATTCTGTACTATACTTGCAGCTTTTTACCATTCCAGCCTGGACTTTCACTGATTTATCTCCATTTTCATAAATAATATTAGTTAGGACCTCCCTCATATCAACTGTATATTATAAGCAGATGATTTAGTTCTTCTCAGGGGCATCATAAACCATTTCTGTCTTACTAATGAACTCCAAAAGTGACTCCTCTGCCGTTTGGTACCGACTTCACAGCAGTAAGTTCTCAGTCAGTTCCCAAACCCCCCAAAATTACGTAATACCCCCTACCATCACTGTTATTGATCCAATCCAACAGGTAATGCTCTCTCTTCATTAAATGCAAACGTATCTCAGTCTCCTACCTGCAGCTCTCCTTCCTTAGTCATGCTAACTCACAAACAGACATGGTCACTACTTAACCTAAAATATTCTACAACATTTCTAACCTTACTCCAGTGGCCAGACATTCCGCGGATAGAAGTTTTTGTTCCATACATTAGAATATGTTCTCCTCATTATTGTATCATGCTCTGATCAAAGTGCAACCCTCGTTCAATCTACAGAAAGTAAAATTCTTTGGTATGTTCACCTTTGTAAAACAAAGTAATTGCATTTTGGTGCTAAGGCTTCCTTTCTGGTTACTCCTACCTTCAAGTGTCTACACCTAAGATACTGTACCCTCACCTATTCTCAACAAATTAAGTTGTACAAACTGCAGCTACTGTCTGTATGCCTCAGACATCATACAGTTACAAAGACCTGCCTTTACTTTTACGTTTGTGAACTTCATTTGCCAAAGTCTCTCTAGCCTGTTAGACAGATAGATAATATTAAGTTTTATATAAAGTCAATGAGTAGACACCTTGCAAGGTGAAAAGTGCAAACGTTTCAGAAACACTGGATGACCTCTCTGCAGGTCTGCTGTAACCTTCACAGTCATTTCACTTCTACTTTATGAAAGGATTTCATGTCAGGTATGTTTTCTTGATTGAGTGAATGTTTTATAATGTTGTTTAAACTAGCTTTGCTGTTTGTGTCTAATATGCTTTAGGGCAAACTACTTTTACTGTCTGTGTATCTTTAGTGAGTATTCTGTAGTAACAGTAAATCTTCTCCGTTATACATACTTCTTAAGATGTATTTTGTAAACGTATATTTGTCGATTATGTATTTGTACTACTTGCGTTTTTGCCTCATTTTGTGGCTGAAAAGGATCATCAGACCAGCCCATCTGCCTAGTTAACGAATGATAAATAAATAAATAAAATGAAATCTTGTTTACTGTGCAGCACCCCTCCCCGATGTGGAAGGTCTACCTGAGATTATACTATATTGAAGTCGAGCAAAATGTTTTTGTCTTGAGTTGATGCTACCTTGGAGGTAGAATATTTAATAGCTGAAGTGGGCAGATGGAGGCCTCCAGTTCCACTGCAAAAACACTTCACAATTTTGTTATTACGTTTTCTTTCTGCAGCACTGCAGCATGGCATGGGGATAGTCTGGTGGGCAATTCAGGCTTCAGTGACTTTGTCGTATTTTAAGACCAAGTACATCTCCTTTTTTAATCTGTAGTATATATCTATACACATTTACGTATATAAACACACAAACACACACACACAGTCATGCAGACATATTGGTGACTTGTACATGTAGGAAACAAAATCCATTCCAATACAGTCCTGCTACATTAGCCCATGTACAGGTGTGGGTGACAGGCTGCTGTTCTATACACCTTTCCCTTCTCACCACATTACATTCACACCCACATGTAGGGCTGTACAGGTGTAGGTGACAGGCTGCTGTTCTGTACACCCTTCCCTTCTCACCACATTACATTCACACCCCACATGTAGAGCTGTATAGACTGCAGTTCTGTGAACCCTTCTCTTCTCACCACATTACAGTCGCACTACACATGTAGGGTTGCACAGGTGTAGGTACACAGGCTGCGGTTCTGTGCACCCTTCCTTTCTCACCTAGTTACATTCACACCCCAGATGTAGGGCTGTACAGGTGTAGGTAACAGGCTGCGGTTCTATACACCTTTCCCTTCTCACCACATTACATTCACACCCACATGTAGGGCTGTACAGGTGTAGGTAACAGGCTGCTGTTCTGTACACCCTTCCCTTCTCACCACATTACATTCACACCCCACATGTAGAGCTGTATAGACTGCAGTTCTGTGAACCCTTCTCTTCTCACCACATTACAGTCACACTACACATGTAGGGTTGCACAGGTGTAGGTACGCAGGCTGCGGTTCTGTGCACCCTTCCTTTCTCACCTAGTTACATTCACACCCCAGATGTAGGGCTGTACAGGTGTAGGTAACAGGCTGCGGTTCTATTCACCTTTCCCTTCTCAGCACATTGCATTTACACCCCAGATGTAGGGCTGTACAGGTGTAGCTGACAGGCTGTGGTTCTGTACACCCTTCTCTTCTCAGCACATTACATTCACACCCCAGATGTAGGGGTGTACAGGTGTAGGTGACAGGCTGTGGTTCTGTACACCCTTCCCTTCTCACCACATTATATTCACACCCCACAGATTGGGGTTGTTCAGACTGTGGTTCTCTTCACCTTTTCCTTCTCACCGCATTACATTCACACCCCACATATGGGGCTATCGGTGTAGGTGACAGGCTGTAGTTCTTTGCACTCTTCCCTTCTCACCACATTACATTCACACCCTACATGTAGGGTTGTACAGATGTAGGTGACAGGCTTCTGTTCTGTACACCCTTCCCTTCTCAACACACTACATTCACACCCCACATGTAGGGCTGTACAGACTGCGGTTCTGTGCACCCTTCCCTTGTCACCACATTACAGTCACACCACACATGTAGGGCTGCACAGGTGTCGGTGACAGGCTTCTGTTTTGTACACCTTTCCCTTCTCAGTGCATTATATTCACAACCCCACATGTAGGGCTGTACAGGTGTAGGTGACAGGCTGCTGTTCTGTACACCCTTCCCTTCTCAGCGCATTACATTCACACCCCAATGTAGTGCTCTACAGGTGTAGGTAACAAGTTGTGGTTCTGTGCACCCTTCCCTTCTCACCACATTACATTCACAACCCACATGTGGGGCTGTACCGGTGTAGGTGAGAGGCTGTAGATGTTCTTCTTGTTTCACTGTTGCAGTTATCACATTTGGGTTATCTGCCTGCAGGTAGCCCTCAACTGGCCCGAATACCAGAGTGTTAGTATTTCTGCATTGGATGTTGTCGCTTCTTCCCTGATGTCAGGTTGTCAGGGGTATAAAAACAGGCAGCCAACGCCATTACATCAGTCTTTCTTGCCAAGGAGGAGCCTAAAGCAGAAGCAGTTTGCAAGTGCCGGTTGGCCGCTACCCGTATTTTTCGTTTTCAAGTTGAATAATCCTGAAGTCTTCTAAAGCTAAGTACCCCTTTGGGGATCCTTTTTTCTTGCTCTAACCGATGTCATAAAAAGTTAACAATTGCCTTGCTTGAGACCCATTTGGAGTCCAGTATGCCATGAGATGCTTCTTTAACTATGGAACCAGCAGATGTCTCTACCTTGGACGGGTCCGGAGCTGCTGTGCAGGCACCGGCTACTGAGGCAGTTTTTCATTCTACTGATGTTCGAAACAAACTGACGACTTCATTTCTAACCAAAACTACGGAGTTTCTTGGCCCAAAGTACGTACTACACCTAGAAAACCAACGACCAAAGCTCATGCTGAAACACCCACGCCACAAAAACAAATGCTAAGAATGGCTGAAGCCCTTATTACACTAATTAGGGGAAGTCAGCCTTTCTCTGCAAAGAGAGAAAGAATTCAGACCCCTTCAGGTTTTACAGACTAGGAGTCCGATGACTCTGACCTTTCTGATTATGAAGACATGCTCTTATCAGCTTATGAGAATTCGGATGCAGAGGAATCTATTCCCTCTGCCTCCCCTCCAGAGGATTTTTCTTTTGGTGAAACCTTGCATACTTTGAGAGCATTTCCATTGGGAATGCCAAGACTATCCTCAGTCCAAAAAGAGACTCAGAGAATTTTTAGAGTTGCCTCAGCACAGACCTTTAGCTATACCCCCTGGCCTGGATGTTGTGGATGATGTTTTCATGGAATCCAGTCTTACTCTTGACACTTTACCTCTTGCCCCTAGGAAACCAGACAGGTACTACAGAGTACCTGATATTCACAAGTTTCTTTTCAAGAATCCTACTGCTGACCCACATATCATTTCCCAGGGGCCTAAAGGTAGTAAGGCTACTACAGGCAAGAATCCCACCCCTTCGGACAGGGATTCCAGAGCTTTGGACAGATGTGGTAAGAAGGTATATACCTCTGCAGCTCTTGCTATCAGGCATTGAATTGTCAGTTTCGCATGCTAAAATACCAGCAACATATTATGAGACTTATTAAACAAAAAGTGGTAACTTTTCCAGATTGTGCAGAAAATAAAGAATTGCAGGAGCTTATGCACTCTGCAAACCAAGTCAGTAAGCATACTTTGCAGTGTGGCTTTGATGCCATAGAAGTATCTTGCAGGGCAGCAGTCACTGGCTCTGTACTGAGAAGACATGCTTGGCTGAAGGAGCAGACCTTGCCAGATCATGTCAAATTTATATTACTAGACGCTCCTTTGAATAAGGACTCTGTTTGGCACCAAAGAGGGTCTGAAAAAGATGGAAGAAAAAGCTAAATCTATGCAGACTGTTAAAGAATTCTTACAAGTGCAACCCCCTAGATTTCAGTAGGCATTGCCCTTCAAAACACTGATCCCTTCCAGCCCCCTCCAGGCCTTCCCAAACAAGACCCAGGGAAACAGACCACCCAGGTTACAGTCTCAGGGTATGCAGAGATCTAAGCAATGGAGTGCCCCCACCCCTAAAGCAGGGAGTGGTAAGCCACTTCCTTATGGAAAAAGCTCACAATGACTTCTTTACTCTAATTCCCAGCCCTGCCCAATTGGATGTGCCCCTAGGAGGAAAACTTGCCCTTCATGCAAAAAACTGGATGTCCATCACTGAGGACCGATGGGTCCTCAACATTGTATCCCAGGGGTACACATTTTATTTCCATTCACTGACAACCCCAAGCGGGTTTCCAGACCTTCCTCCAAACCAGTGGGCAGAGGCTCAAAACCAAGTACATTCCCTACTCAATATCAGAGCTATTCAGCCTGTTCCAGTAGAACAGAGGGGTCAAGGATTCTACTCCAGACTCTTCCTGGTACCCGGGAAAGAGGGCTCTTGATGCCCAATCCTGGATCTTTCAATTCTCAATATCTCCCTGGTGGTACCAAAATTCAAGATGCTTACCCTGCAACAGCTTCTTCCTATGTTAGCCAAAGATGCCTGGTTAGTCACCCTAGACTTAAAAGAAGCCTATCTGCACATCCCTATAAAGGAGTCATGCAGGAGGTATATATACGTTTCAGGGCAGGATCTATGCATTATCAGTTCTCTGCACTTCCCTTTGGCTTATCTACTGCGCCCAGGGTATTCACAAAATGCCTGGCTCTAGCCATTGCATACTGGAGGTAGAGAAACATTCAAATTTACCCATATTTGGACAACTGCCTGATTCAGGCGGACAGTCAGGAATTGCTGCTTCAGCACCTGGCATTTGTAAAAAGCCTTTTCTCTTCCTTGGGGTACACCATCAACGAAAATAAATCACAACTGATACCCAGTCAAAAGATTGTATTCCCGGGAGCAAGCTTGGATACATCTTCCCAGATGGCATTCCTCACTCCAAAAAAACAAGTTTATCTGACAGATTACTTCAAAAAAATGGCCACCAGAACCCAGCTATCTGCAAGAAAAATACTGCAAGCCATAGGGTTCATGGCCTCATGTATACTGCTAATTCCATATGCAAGACTGCATGTGTGGAAACTTCAGTGGTACTTAAAAAGTCTTTGGTACCAACATTCTCAGGGCCTGGAAACAGTCATTCCTATCATACCCTGTCTAAGGACATAGTTCCTTTGGTGGGCAGAAGCATGCAACCACAGCAAGGGACTGACATTTACTCTACCCCATGCAGCCCAAACCCTGACCACAGACGCATCAGACTATGCATGGGGGGGCTCACATGGCTGGCAAATGTATTCAAGGCCACTGGAGCCCAAGTCAAATTCATCTGCACATCAACCAAAAAGAGATGCTAGCTGTACAGAATGCCCTGACAGCTTTCAGATCCCTACTCTTTCCAGGACAACTGCTGATAAAAACAGACAACACCACAGTTATGTGGTACATCAGCAAGCAGGGGGAACCCATTCCTACCCACTCTGCAGGTTAGCCATGGACCTGTGGAACACGGCCTTGGACATCCAAGTCCATCTACAAGCTCAATTCCTGCCAAGCAAACAAAACTCACTGACAGACGACTTAAGCAGAAATCTCCTAGCCCCACACAAGTGGAAATTGGAGCCCAGCACCTTCAACTTTCTGATTCAGAAATGGGGGACCCCAGAGGTGGATCTCTTTGCTGCCTCCCCCTACAACCACCAGCTTGACAAATTCTGCACCAGGAACCCTCACAGCAGGGCCTGGAAAGTGGATGTCCATTCTTTCCATGGGAAAAACCTCTCAATCTATGCCTTTCCCCCTCTGCCCCTTCTCTCAAGAGTATTACTCAAGATAAAACAGGACAGGCCAAGGACAATTATTATTGCCCTGGACTGGCCACGTCAGCACTGGTACCCACTCCTGCGCAGCCTGACAACAGTGCCACCCTAGCACCTACACCAGATCCCAACCCTGCTCTCTCAGCTGGAGGGACAGATTTTGCATCCACACTTGCAAACCCTAAATCTTGCAGCCTGGGTTATCCCTCCATTAAGATCCATGCACTAGAGCAAGCGACTTAAACCTTAGCACGGATATAAATAGGACGTGCTGGAGGGATAGATTTATCACTCAGAGACTCCCTATGCTGTGGAATAAAATCCCGGTCCATGTGAGGCAGAGCACCTCGCTGACTCTGTTCAAGAGAAATCTAGACCTGTGGATGGGAGATCGTAGGTTTACCCCGGGAATCATCTCTGGGTCACTGCTGGACAGAGGCACAACAAACTAATGGGCACAGTATTTTTTCATATAAGGGGTGGCGTAAGCCACAATAATTTGGGCTAGGCTTATAAATGCCTTAGGGCAGATAGCCTAGTATAAACCTATGAACCTATGAACCTAATACTCCACCAGCAACACTAAGCAAACAGGTGCTGGATGTCATCCTTGAAGCCAGAAGGCCCAGTACAAGGAAATCCTATGCTGATATGTGGAAAAGGTATTGTTCTTGGATTCAGTCTAAAGGAAAGGACACAGCACTGCCCTTCTTACATCTAATCCTGGATTATCTAGCAGAACTACTCCACAGAGGCATGTCCTTCTCCTCCATTAAGATCCATGCCTCTGCCATCTCGGCTCATTACAATACTGAGCCACCTCTATTCTCTCACCCTCTCATCAAACAGTTCCTGAGAGGGGCAAACAACTTAAGGCCACCACGGAGAGCACCCATCCCTGCTTGGGAACTTAACTTTGTACTGGAAAAGCTAACGCTTCCCCCTTTTGAACCTGCTGCTTCATCAGAGTTAAAATTCCTCTCTTGGAAAACAGCCTTGCTTCTAGTCATCACTTCAGCTAGAAGAGTGTCTGAGTTACAAGTACTGATGGCTGTGGAACCCTTCATTATTTTCCATGCTGATAGGGTTTCCCTCAGGACTTAACCCTTCCTTTATGCTTGAAGTGGTGTCCAGTGTGGCTCTCAACCAATCCATTCATTTGCCCACCTTCTTCTCTAATCCTCAAAATAAAGGGAAAAGGATCCTGCACTCTTTGGACGTGCACAGACAGCTTAGATTCTACCTTAATAGGACTACGCCTTTCAGAAAATGTGACCAGTTGCTAGTCAGCTTTGCAACAGGGGCAGAGGGCAAGGCCATTTTAGAACAAGCCATTTCCAAATGGATAGCACACTACATCCATTTCTGCTACAAGCACCGTGGAAAACCAACCCCTCAGGGGGTCAGAACACATTCCACTAGGGCTACATCTACCTCTACAGCATTTCTCAGGAGAGTCCCTACCAGGGACATCCTGGAAGCTTCTACTTGGAGTTCTGTACACACCTTCACCAAGCATTACCATCCACCTATCTTTTCCAAATCCAGGGCAGGTTTTGCTACAGCAGTCTTGCAAGGCCAGCCCCAACTCTTCTTGACTGCCTCCACCCTTCCTCAGCTTTGGGAATCAACCGAAGTGTGATGACTGCAACAGTGAAACACGAAGAACATAGTACAGTTGTGTGCACTTACCATAAATGTAGATGTTCGAGTTTATTCACTGTTGCCTGGTTTCCCTCCCTCCAGCCCCCTGGTTTTTCCTGCCTCTCTATCTCTCCTCTCTATGGCTATTCCTACTGGTATTGGTATTTACTTTTTTACTGGTGGTGTTTTTCACACCATATCCTAGCATCCTTTTTGGGGCTCCTGACATTTGGGACGAGAAAAACTGATGTAATGGCGTCGGCTGCCTGTTTTTATACCCCTGACGACCTGACATCAGGGAAGAAGCGACAACACCGACCCAGAAATACTTAGACTCTGGTATTCGGGCTGACTGAGGGCTACCTTTACACAGATAACTCAAGAGTGATGACTGCAACAGTGAATACACTTGAACATCTACATTTATGGTAAGTGTACATAACTGTACTTTCTTTGCACCTTTCCCTTCTCACCACATTACATTCACACCCACATGTAGGGCTGTACAGGTGAAGGTAACAGGCTGCTGTTATGTGCAGCCTTCCCTTCTCACCACATTACATTCAACACCCACATGTAGGGCTGTACAGGTGTAGGTGACAGGCTGTTCTGTACACCATTTCCTTCCCTTCTCACCACATTACATTCACACCCCACATGTAGGGCTGTACAGGTGTAGGTACACAGACTGCAGTTCTGTGCACCCTTCCCTTCTCACTACATTACATTCACACCCCACATGTAGGACTATACATGTGTAGGTGACAAGCTGCTGTTCTGCACACCCTTCCCTTCTCAGCACATTACAGTCACACCCGACATGTAGAGTTGTACAGGTGTTGGTGACAGGCTGCTGTTCTGTACACCCTTCCCTTCTCACTGCATTACATTCACACCCACATGTAGGGCTGTACAGCTGCAGGTGACAGGCTGCTGTTATGTGCACCCTTCCCTTCTCACCACATTACATTCACACCCCACATGTAGGACTATACATGTGTAGGTGACAAGCTGCTGTTCTGCACACCCTTCCCTTCTCAGCACATTACAGTCACACCCGACATGTAGAGTTGTACAGGTGTTGGTGACAGGCTGCTGTTCTGTACACCCTTCCCTTCTCACTGCATTACATTCACACCCACATGTAGGGCTGTACAGCTGCAGGTGACAGGCTGCTGTTATGTGCAGCCTTCCCTTCTCACCACATTACATTCAACACCCACATGTAAGGCTGTACAGGTGTAGGTAACAGGCTGCTGTTATGTGCACCCTTCCCTTCTCACCACATTACATTCACACCCCACATGTAGGACTATACATGTGTAGGTGACAAGCTGCTGTTCTGCACACCCTTCCCTTCTCAGCACATTACAGTCACACCCGACATGTAAAGTTGTACAGGTGTTGGTGACAGGCTGCTGTTCTGTACACCCTTCCCTTCTCACTGCATTACATTCACACCCACATGTAGGGCTGTACAGCTGCAGGTGACAGGCTGCTGTTATGTGCAGCCTTCCCTTCTCACCACATTACATTCAACACCCACATGTAAGGCTGTACAGGTGTAGGTAACAGGCTGCTGTTATGTGCAGCCTTCCCTTCTCACCACATTACATTCACACCCACATGTAAGGCTGTACAGGTGTAGGTAACAGGCTGCTGTTATGTGCAGCCTTCCCTTCTCACCACATTACATTCACACCCACATGTAAGGCTGTACAGGTGTAGGTAACAGGCTGCTGTTATGTGCAGCCTTCCCTTCTCACCACATTACATTCAACACCCACATGTAAGGCTGTACAGGTGTAGGTAACAGGCTGCTGTTATGTGCACCCTTCCCTTCTCACCACATTACATTCACACCCCACATGTAGGACTATACATGTGTAGGTGACAAGCTGCTGTTCTGCACACCCTTCCCTTCTCAGCACATTACAGTCACACCCGACATGTAGAGTTGTACAGGTGTTGGTGACAGGCTGCTGTTCTGTACACCCTTCCCTTCTCACTGCATTACATTCACACCCACATGTAGGGCTGTACAGCTGCAGGTGACAGGCTGCTGTTATGTGCAGCCTTCCCTTCTCACCACATTACATTCAACACCCACATGTAAGGCTGTACAGGTGCAGGTAACAGGCTGCTGTTATGTGCAGCCTTCCCTTCTCACCACATTACATTCACACCCACATGTAGGGCTGTACAGGTGTAGGTAACAGGCTGCTGTTATGTGCAGCCTTCCCTTCTCACCACATTACATTCAACACCCACATGTAGGGCTGTACAGGTGTAGGTGACAGGCTGTTCTGTACACCATTCCCTTCCCTTCTCACCACATTACATTCACACCCCACATGTAGGGCTGTACAGGTGTAGGTACACAGACTGCAGTTCTGTGCACCCTTCCCTTCTCACCACATTACATTCACACCCCACATGTAGGACTATACATGTGTAGGTGACAAGCTGCTGTTCTGTACACCCTTCCCTTCTCAGCACATTACAGTCACACCCGACATGTAGAGTTGTACAGGTGTTGGTGACAGGCTGCTGTTCTGTACACCCTTCCCTTCTCACTGCATTACATTCACACCCCACATGTAAGGCTGTACAGGTGTAGGTAACAGGCTGCTGTTATGTGCAGCCTTCCCTTCTCACCACATTACATTCAACACCCACATGTAGGGCTGTACAGGTGTAGGTGACAGGCTGTTCTGTACACCATTCCCTTCCCTTCTCACCACATTACATTCACACCCCACATGTAGGGCTGTACAGGTGTAGGTACACAGACTGCAGTTCTGTGCACCCTTCCCTTCTCACCACATTACATTCACACCCCACATGTAGGACTATACATGTGTAGGTGACAAGCTGCTGTTCTGTACACCCTTCCCTTCTCAGCACATTACAGTCACACCCGACATGTAGAGTTGTACAGGTGTTGGTGACAGGCTGCTGTTCTGTACACCCTTCCCTTCTCACTGCATTACATTCACACCCACATGTAGGGCTGTACAGCTGCAGGTGACAGGCTGCTGTTATGTGCAGCCTTCCCTTCTCACCACATTACATTCAACACCCACATGTAAGGCTGTACAGGTGTAGGTAACAGGCTGCTGTTATGTGCAGCCTTCCCTTCTCACCACATTACATTCACACCCACATGTAGGGCTGTACAGGTGTAGGTAACAGGCTGCTGTTATGTGCAGCCTTCCCTTCTCACCACATTACATTCAACACCCACATGTAGGGCTGTACAGGTGTAGGTGACAGGCTGTTCTGTACACCATTCCCTTCCCTTCTCACCACATTACATTCACACCCCACATGTAGGGCTGTACAGGTGTAGGTACACAGACTGCAGTTCTGTGCACCCTTCCCTTCTCACCACATTACATTCACACCCCACATGTAGGACTATACATGTGTAGGTGACAAGCTGCTGTTCTGTACACCCTTCCTTCTCAGCACATTACAGTCACACCCGACATGTAGAGTTGTACAGGTGTTGGTGACAGGCTGCTGTTCTGTACACCCTTCCCTTCTCACTGCATTACATTCACACCCCACATGTAAGGCTGTACAGGTGTAGGTAACAGGCTGCTGTTATGTGCAGCCTTCCCTTCTCACCACATTACATTCAACACCCACATGTAGGGCTGTACAGGTGTAGGTGACAGGCTGTTCTGTACACCATTCCTTCCCTTCTCACCACATTACATTCACACCCCACATGTAGGGCTGTACAGGTGTAGGTACACAGACTGCAGTTCTGTGCACCCTTCCCTTCTCACCACATTACATTCACACCCCACATCTAGGACTATACATGTGTAGGTGACAAGCTGCTGTTCTGTACACCCTTCCCTTCTCAGCACATTACAGTCACACCCGACATGTAGAGTTGTACAGGTGTTGGTGACAGGCTGCTGTTCTGTACACCCTTCCCTTCTCACTGCATTACATTCACACCCCACATGTAAGGCTGTACAGGTGTAGGTAACAGGCTGCTGTTATGTGCAGCCTTCCCTTCTCACCACATTACATTCACACCCACATGTAAGGCTGTACAGGTGTAGGTGACAGGCTGTTCTGTACACCATTCCCTTCCCTTCTCACCACATTACATTCACACCCCACATGTAGGGCTGTACAGGTGTAGGTACACAGACTGCAGTTCTGTGCACCCTTCCCTTCTCACCACATTACATTCACACCCCACATGTAGGACTATACATGTGTAGGTGACAAGCTGCTGTTCTGTACACCCTTCCCTTCTCAGCACATTACAGTCACACCCGACATGTAGAGTTGTACAGGTGTTGGTGACAGGCTGCTGTTCTGTACACCCTTCCCTTCTCACTGCATTACATTCACACCCCACATGTAAGGCTGTACAGGTGTAGGTAACAGGCTGCTGTTATGTGCAGCCTTCCCTTCTCACCACATTACATTCACACCCACATGTAAGGCTGTACAGGTGTAGGTGACAGGCTGTTCTGTACACCATTCCCTTCCCTTCTCACCACATTACATTCACACCCTACATGTAGGGCTGTACAGGTGTAGGTGACAAGCTGCGGTTTGTCTACCCTTCCCTTCTCACCACATTACATTCACACCCACATGTAAGGCTGTACTGGTGTAGGTAACAAGCTGCGGTTTGTCTACACCCCACATGTAGTGCTGTATAGGTGTAGGTGACACTCTGCAGTTCTCTACACCCTTCCCTTCTCACCACATTACATTCACACCCCACATGTAGGGCTGTACTGGTATAGGTAACAGGCTGCTGTTCTGTACACCCTTCCCTTCTCAGCACATTGCATTCACACCCCATGTGTAGGGCTATACTGGTGTAGGTAGCAAGCTGCAGTTCTGTACACCCTTCCCTTCTCACCACATTACATTCACGTCCCACATGTAGGGCTGTACAGGTGTAGGTAACAGGCTGCTGTTCTGTACACCCTTCCCTTCTCACTGCATTACATTCACACCCACATGTAGGGCTGTACAGCTGCAGGTGACAGGCTGCTGTTATGTGCACCCTTCCCTTCTCACCACATTACATTCAACACCCACATGTAAGGCTGTACTGGTGTAGGTAACAAGCTGCGGTTTGTCTACACCCCACATGTAGTGCTGTATAGGTGTAGGTGACACTCTGCAGTTCTCTACACCCTTCCCTTCTCACCACATTACATTCACGTCCCACATGTAGGGCTGTACAGGTGTAGGTGACAGACTGGTGTTCTGTAAACCCTTCCCTTCTCACCACGTTACATTCTCACTCACATGTGTGGCTGTAGAGATGTAGGTGACAGGCTGTTGTTCTGTGCACCCTTCCCTTTTCACCACATTACATTCACACCCCAGATGTAGGGCTATACAGGTGTAGGTGAGAGGCTGCTGTTCTGTGCACCCTTCGCTTCTCATCACGTTACATTCACATTTTACATCTAGGGTGCATATTTTGCTTTGCTTTGCACCCTTTAACAATGTGGGTTGAATACTAGGAGTGCTTTTTATCTCTCAGGTACACAGCCTGCTATGCTGTGCCCCTGTGCTAAACTACAGTGCTGCTTCTGTGATCATAGATTGTTGTATCAGTAGGTTATACTGGCTGCTCTACTCTGGCGTTTAACTTCCACCTTATTTAGCTACAGAGCATGCAGGATGATGTGCTGCTACCTTGCCTTGTAACAGTACTAACCCCCCCACATCACCACCTCCATCAGCTGCCAGGTGTTGCACTGAATATGCCACTGAATTCAGCAGCATAGTGACCTGCAGTTCAGAACCCCTTGCATATCTCACTGAGCAGGTACTGAAGCTATCCAGTTCTAAGAATTGTGTGGTTATTAGTGGCCCAGACTAGACAATCTGTGCACTGCTTTTGCCAAACATGCAGGAGCTGTCTATACATCTAGCTGCACATGTAGAAATTCAGTAGTTAGGTAAAGTATCTTAGCTGCAAACATCTGTTTCACTGAGGCATACCTCTGATAATTCGGAATTTTTACAGTATTTGGTTTGGTTTTGGTATCAGCAGATGTCTTTGTGGATTCATTTCAGACTTTGAGGCTTACTTTAAAACAAGAAAGTTCCCCCATACCCTTGAAACAGGAAAATAAGGCTGGATACATTAGCAAATATGTATGTATGAATCTGTTAAACATCATTACAAGATGCAGTCAGTGAACTTAATATTACACTTCTCTGCCCATTGCAAAGCTCTTGATTTTGTGTCAACATGTTTCCCTTAGAATAAGTTGCGTTTGTGATGATTCAAAATAATCTCTGCAGTGACAGTCCTCTCAGTGATGTCAACAGACTTCCTTCTGTGATTCTTGGTTTATGGTATGATCACATAATTCTCTCACCTAGAGAATGCTGAGGTGGATTGTCAGGGGTCCGATTCCAACATTACACCAAACTTTACTTAACCTTGAGACACTGGATCCAGACCAGTTTGGCTTCGTCAAAGGCAGATCTTGCCTACTGAACCAAGTGGACTTCTTTGAAAAGGTCACCATGGCAGTAGATGGGGCAAAATTATGCATACTGCTTACCATGGCTTGGCTAAGGCGTTTGCTACAATACCCTACTCGGTCATTATAAACAAACTGACAGGATTATGCATTAACCCCTTTGTTACGCACTGAATAGCCAAGTTACTCTCAAATAGGACCCAAGAAGTTAGGATAGGGGACACCACGTCCACAGAGAGGCCAGTCACTGGTAGAGTCCCTCAGTGTTCTGTGCTGGGCCTGTTTCTTTTTGGCATTTACTTCTCAGAAGTCAAAGCCAATGTCAAAGCCCTCTGGCTGACCAAGTTTGCTGATAGAGCAGTCATAGAATTACCCCCAAGGCACTAACGTCCTACAGGAAGGACTAACATAATTAACTGACCGGTGCCAAAGCCACAGCTTAAAAGTAAATTGCCAAGAAATGTATAATAGCACCCTTTGGGAAGCTGGCCACCCTAGGAAATTACCTCATTGATAATTCACCCCTAAAAGTGTACCCAGTATGGAAGGAGTTTGGGATATATGTGAATAGTAACTGGGCTTTCAACCAGCATATGTAAGGTAGTAATGTAATCATTCTGTGTTGCTCATCTTATAAGTTTCTGGGTAGTCATCATTCCTATGTATTCGGTCCTCATCAGACTAATCACTGAGTACAACGCCTCCTGCAGCATGTACCTGAGCAGGCACGTGCATCAACTGGAACATCCCACAGAGGTTCCTTACAAAAAGAATACAGAGTGTAAGCTACATGCCCTATGCAGATTGACTCAAAGTACTATCGCTGTACTCCTACAGATTGTTGAGGTGATCTGAGCATGGCATACAAGGCACCTCTGGATCCCTCTCTAATTGACCTTATGCACATTTGCAAAACCAATGGTATTAGAACTAATTGCTCTGTGGACTTGAACCTTGCTTATGACATAAATAGGACATGTAGTGACAAGTGTGTCTCAGTTACCCTTCTGTGGAACAGGCTTCCCATCCATACAAAGCAGAGCTGTTCCCTAACCTTATAGGTTTATAGGTAGGTACTAGGCTATCGGCCCAAGGGCCTAAGTAAGCCTAGCCAACAAGGTTCCCTGGTTTATGCCACCCAAGAAAGTTAATTTCCTGTGCCCCTGTCGAGCAGAGCCACAGAAGTGATCCCCGGGGTGTATTTCCTATTTCCCATCCACCCATCAAGATTTTTCTTGAAGAGTGCTATTGAGGAACTTTGCTTGACACAGATGGGTAGCTTATTCCAGAGTATAGGAAGTCTCTGGGACAGGAATCCATCCCTCCAGCATGTTCTGTTTATTGTGGTGACAAGGTTTAGGTCCCTAGAACATGTAGCTCGGACGGATTGGGATTTCTTAAGGTGTAGCATGTCCAACAGCTCTGGGTTTAACATAGCTTTATATGTTAGGCAGAGATCTCCTTGGAGTAGAAGATATGCTACAGAGTAAAGCTGGAGTTTTTTTGAGACGGTCAGTGTAGGGCATCTGTTTATCGCCAGTAATCCTCTTTGTGAGATGCTTCTGTGACCTTTCCAGCTGCTGCAGATGTCTTGTGAGGTACATTCCAATTTTGCGATGAGGTGTGCCACATAGAAGGATTTCCTAACTACTGTGGCAATGTGATTATCAAAGGAGAGACTGCTGTCCACTTGAGTCCCAAGGTCTCTTATCACACATTCTGCGTTAAGTAGACTACCGTTTATGTGTTAGTTCATAGGTACAGAGTTTTTACCAAAGGGGATGACAATGCACTTTTTGGCATTGAGCTTGAGGCCATGCCTCTGACACCAGGCATCTGTCTCAGTGAGGCCCTTCTGTAGGATGTCCACATCATTTGGGGACTCGACTATGGCTCCTCGTTTGCAGTCATCTGCAAACTTTGTTAGCCAGAGGCCTTCTGTGTCAGCCTGTACTTCAGAGAAGTAGATACCAAACAGGAGAGGTCCCAGGACTGAACCCTGTGGTACTCCACTTGTCACTGGTTTAAAGTCAGATTTGGAGTCTGCAGCTTTTACAGTGTGGGTTCTGTCAGTGAGCCAGTTGGCAACCCATCTTGTGATGTAGGGATTTATACCTAGTTTAGTGAGTTTAGCTATAATTCCAGAATGGGGGATGATATCGAAAACCTTGGTGAGGTGAAGATATTATGTGTGAACCACCTTACCCTTGTCTACGGCTTTGGTGACTGCCTGAAAGAAGTCTATTATGTTCAGAAGGCATGATCTGCCTTTCACAAACCCGAACTGGGTGGGGTCCAGAGTTTGGAGGTTACCAATGTCTTTGAGTTCCATGATGAAACGTTCCATGGCCTTGCAGACCAAGCTCGTGTGGCTAATAGAGCGATAGTTCCTAAGAGCAGTGGTGGTCCTCCTTTGTGGAGTGGGATAACTGTTGCTGGGTGCCATTCAGTGGGCACAAAACCTGATCTGAGACTATTATTGAACATGGTGTTTAGTTGGGGAGCCAGTTTGTTCTGAAGTTTGTGTAAAAGGTAGCCTTATTCACGTGTAACCTGGACTAGTGGGCAGCAAATTGGAAATTCACCCTAGGTCTAGCACCCATGTATCTAATGGACATAGACAGTCTGTAATTCATATCATAGCTGACATATACCCCTTAAAATAACCTTTAAGGCTCAGATAATTTGCAGGACTCATTTGTGATGCATGGCTGCACTTTTTAAGACCCCAATGGCTGTTAGCCTAGTTTACACCTCTGAAGCCATGTTTGTATTTTTACACTACTTTAAGCCTCAAATCTAAAATAATTACATTTTGAGCAAGTAATTCCTTCAGTTCACTTCTAGTACATAAATGAATAAAGCTGCACATTTTCACTGAAACTACACGTGTTCCTTAAACGGTTTTATGACAGCACCAGAAAGTCTGATGCAAATGTTGTCTCATCAATACAGAAAGATTTGCATCTTGTAAGTGCAGCGTCTGAAAAAATGTCAAATTCTTCATCTTCCAGCATTCAAAACTCAACATACAGAACTGAATTAAAAAGTGAGAACAGAACTCTTAAATTGTCAAGAGTACAGGTTAAACACTTTATTAGCCGAAGACTGTCTTAAGTATGCCATCAGACACTAGTATTGTTAGGTGTGTCACCAGAGACTAATATTGTTTTCTCTTGTGTGCTGCCTGCCTTTTTATAATTTAACTTCTTACAGATTTCTCTTCCTCATTCAAAGAAGCATTAAATTGTGTGCTTATACATTAATTAGAAGTGAAACAGCAGTAACAGACAATGTTAAGTTGTCTATCTCGCCTTCATTCTTGCTGGATGGGTTCGGAGCCGACCTCGGCTCCGACTCGGCCACTCTAAAAGCTCGAGAGTTGGTTCCACCGGCTCGAGGCTCCCCTTATATCCCACAATGCTAGGCGAGAGTTACCTCAGATCTCGTTTGCCGCTACAGCTTCGAGGTTGGTTGCTTCTACCGGTTCCTGGTGAGTGTTAGCTTTTATACTAAAAGTTATTCTTTTTCCCCTTTTAACCTTAATTCTTCACAAATTAGTGTAGAATATAGTTTTTATCCCGACCCTATTTTTCCCGTTTTCTCTTTAAAAGAACCGCTGGTTCTTCCCTTGGCCTTTGGCCTTCCTTCCTTAGGGTGTGTTTGTGTAGTTTCTTTAACTTTTTGTGCTTAATTTCTAGTATTTTTACTAAAATTGTTAATTATTTTAGTATTAATAATTTTTCTGACAGGGTATAACTGTGTGTTTGGTGTGTGTTAGTGTACACCTGTCAGTTAGGATAATGTCAAAGGAAGCAAAGGTCTCTGGATTCAAGAAGTGTGATGCGTGCTGTCAGAAAATGTCTCTGACAGGCGCTCACACTTCTTGTGTCTACTGTCTGGGGCCTTTGCACCTGCAGGACTCCTGTGCTGTGTGCCATGGCTTCAGCCCCAGGGTCCTGCAGGAGAGAAAGAACAAGTTAATTTTGAGAGGCTTGTTAAAACCAGAGGATTCCCTGTCAGTTTCAACAGGGAAGCCCTCTAAGGCATCGAGGTCTTTGGCTCCGGCTCCTGAGCCGAGACCTCAGGTTGTTCAACCTTTGCCTTTATCGGCTCCGGCTGGCGCCGATAAGACTCAGTCCACAGGTTCTGTGGCTTCGGCTCCGGCGGAGCCGAGGTTATCGAGGTACCTGTGTCGGCTCCGACAAGATCTTGAGCCGACAACCAGAAAGAGGTCTAGGTCACCTTCTCTTGGCTCCGTTCATTTGGCTCCAGGATCTCCCCTGCTGTCTGAGCGGAGCCAACGGTCGCATTCCTCTAGGTCATCGAGGCTTTCCGATCATGACCTTCAGAGGGTGGTGAGTCGACTAGTCAAGTCCGAGGCAGTTGCCCAGATGCTTCAGAGCCCGACTCATCAGTCGGTGCCTGCCCCGTCCATCAACTCTTTCCTCCTTGACTCTTTTGAGTTCGAGCCGGTCGTGTCGGAACCGAGACTGTGGTCGCCGGGCCGAGGCAATTGTCTTCGGCTGCGGCGTCGGCTCCGTTTTCTTCGGTGGAGGAGTCTCGGCGGCGGACTTCCCTCGTCGGCTCGAGGGGTGAGTGGCATCGGACCCTTGTCCGACCCCCTCTCCCTCTCGGTGCTTGGCGCTGGTGAGTTCGGCTCCGACATCGCCTCGAGCCATCACTGTCGGTGCCGAGGGGTCCTTAGCTCCTCGGGCGGGGACCTCTGGCTCTGCCTGACAGGGGTGCTTCGAGGTCATGCGGAGTGTGTTAGAGCCTGGCTCTACTCCACAGTCGGCTCCGTCAGCCCCTCCCTCTATGCTGCCTCAGGGTAAGTCGACTCACTCCCTCATCCCGGACCGCAGAGAGCCAGCTCCTCAGGAGCCCCTTTGGGATTTCATCCTCTTCGAGGCCTCTCCTGATTTGGCAGAAGAGCCCCTCGGAAGAGGAAGTGCAAGAGGAAGCACATTGACTCACCTGAGTCTATCACGTCGGACACAGATCTGGATGATTCTGAGGGTTCCCCATTCCCCTTCTGAAGATGTCTCATTTGCAGACATTCTGGAGATCCTTAAACAGGGGGGAAATTGGCCAGCCCTCAACCCTTCAGAGGCCGAATCTGTGCATCTTGAGGCGTTTCGCTCTCGTCCTTCCTCCTCCTGGGTGTCCCCCTTGACCCCCTCATGCAGGTGGTTGCTAAAAGGCATGGGCGGCTCCTGATTCAGTGGACCCCACTCCCAGGAGACCCTCCAAATTCATCACAGCTCCATCAGACAAGCAATTTTTATCAAAAGGAGTTTCTGTGGATGCTATGGTGGTAGCTGCCGCCACAAAGAAGGAACTGGCTGATCCTTCAGTGCCTGTCCATCCACCTAACAAGGAATCTAGGTCCATGGATAGATGCGGAAGCGGATGTTCTCCTCAGCGACTTTTACCATCGTCGCTGAATTACCTGTGCCATTTCACTCGTCTTCAAAGGGACTTGGTCAAGGAAGCGAGTGAGATGTTGAAGGACCCTACAGCTGCGGGTTCCAAGAAAAAATGAACACGCAGCTGGCTATCCTTAATTCCATTTCCAACTCCTCCATCGCCTCCTCTCTTATGCGGCCCGATGGAGCGTGCAGATCCGCAGAAACAGGGGTAGCCTTACGTAGACTCGCCTGGATGCGGCTATGCAACTTTGCGGGACCTTTCAAGGTGTCTTTCACGAACTCCCTTTTGATGGATCATCTCTTTTTGGTCCTCAAGTGAAAGAAACCCTGACTAGGTGCGAGACTGATGGCAAGACCCTTTCTGCCGTCGAAGTCCGTTTTTCGACTCCTTCTAGGCCTTACCCCAAAGGCCAGAAGGGTGGAAAGATGTGGTTCCGTAAACAATCTCAAGGGACTTCGCCTGACGCACAGAGTCGTTTTCCTACCAGAGGCAGAGGTGGGAATAACAATGGTAGACGTCGCCCTAGGGGCAGGGGGGGTCCGCAGAACCAGGGCAATCGGGAAGCCTTTCCTGACAAGCCCTTTCAGCATCCCTGAGGTGTTGCCCGACTGCCCATCTTCGGAGGCAGTCGGGGGAAGATTGTCACTGTACCCAGAAGCCTGGCTATCCTTGACACAAGACAAATGGGTACAGTCCATCATTTCCGAAGGTTATTCCATCCCCTTTCTTCGTTTTCCAAATCAGTCAAAAAATCCCTTCCAGATGTTCCACCGCTCAAAGGGATATAGCAGCTTTGGAAATTTCAAAACTGCTTGCAAAAGAGCTATTCAGCCAGTGCCAGCAGACCAACAAGGATCCGGAATCTACTCAAGGTTCTTTTTAGTTCCAAAGAAAACAGGGGACTGGAGACCAATTTTGGATCTCAGTATCTTGAACAGATCGGTCAAGAAAACAAGATTTCGGATGGTCACGCTGCAATCCATTCTTCCCCTATTGGGAAAAGGAAACTGGATGTGCTCTATAGACCTTCAGGGCGTACTATCACATAAAATGAACAGGCGCTCCAGAAGATTCCTCCGCTTCAGGCTGGGAACCAGTCATTTTCAATTCAGGGCCCTGCCCTTTGGTCTCACCACTGCCCCGGTGTTTACCAAATGCATGGCAGTGGTAGCTTCTCACCTGAGGCGACAAGGATTCCAGGTGTTTCCATATTTGGACGACTGGCTCCTCACAGCTCCCACCAAGCATCTCCTTCTGATGGCCAGAGATTACACTTTTCGTGTCTGTCAAAACTGGGTATCTCAATAAATTCGAAAAGTCTGTTTTGTCGCCTTGTCGTACTATTACCTACATAGGCAAATTTAGATACTGTAAACATGTCTGCAACACTAACGAACCAAAGGATATCAGACATTCAAAATTGGTGTCACTTCTTCTCAACAACAACAGAGCCAAAGCCAGGTTAGTTCTAAAGGTGTTGGGAATCATGGCAGCCATACCTCTCCTCCCATTGGCCAGATACCACATGCGGATCCTTCAGTGGATGCTCTTTTCTCAATGGTCATACCAGGAACTTCCAATGTCTCACACCATTATGATCACGCAAGCGTGCAAAAGCATCTCATGTGGTGGATGTCTTCCCCAGCTCCTGTTGGGGAGACCATTTGTTCCACCTCCTCCGGTTGCTACTCTGACAACGGATGCCTCCCTGATCGGGTGGGGGCATTATCAGGGCAGGACAGTCCAGGGCACATGGCAACCAAGCGAATGCCACTTGCACATAAATGTTCTGGAGATGAGAGCAGTGCTTTTAGCGTTGCAAGCCCTTCAAGACTCTCTTCCCTTGGGAGCGATTGCAATCCAGACAGACAATATGTCTGTAGTGTGGTACATCAACAAACAAGGCGGAACCAGATCATACCCCTGTGTCGAAGCACTCAGACTGTGGCAATGGGCGATTTCTTCTCAGCGTTTCTGATAGCAACGCACATCCCGGAAGTCCAATCACATTGCGGACAAGTTGAGCAGAGCTATTCTCATGCCTCACGAGTGGTCTCTGAAAGACTCTGTAGTGAGAGAGATATTTCAAGTGGGGTCAGCCTTGCTGCGATCTTTTGCTACTCCCCAAAACAGCAAGTGCAGAGAATACTTCACTCTATTCCCTTTACCAGGCCAACCCAGCAGGGACGCTAGTCCAAGTTTGGCCCGGGGACTTCTGTATGCATTTCCTCCTTTCCCACTGATCTCTCAAGTAATACAGAAAGCTATCGCTCAGAAGGCCTCATTGATCCTCATTGCTCCTTACTGGCCTCGACAAGTGTGGTTCCCCTTTCTACATCGATTTCTTTTGGGCGACCGTGGAATCTGGACCTAGTTCCAGATCTTTTGATCCATCAGTCGGGTCAGTTTCATCGCTCCCTCCCTCTCTGAACCTCACTGCTTGGTTCCTCCACTTCCAACCGTAGCCAGGCTTCCTCAATTATCTCACTCTGTTAGAGATATTTTGATAGCTTCCCATAAATCTTCCACTCGAAAGATTTATTTGAGTAAGTGGAAACGCTTCTCATATTGGGCACAAGGAAAGGACATAGATCCTTTCACCGCTTCCATCCAACTAGTCCTTGATTTTCTTGCTGAACTCTTCCATGCAGGTTCATCTCCATCTACTCTTAAGGTTCAATTGGCAGCTATTTCTAATTTCCATGTGGGTATTTCTGAATCTGCCCTAATGTCCCACAAACTCTGCAAAGCCTTTTTGAAAGGAGTTTTTCTTCTCAGACCTCCTGTAAGAAATCCTCCTTCTCCTTGGGACCTAAATTTAGTTCTTGCTTCTTTGATTCTTTCCCCTTTCGAACCTGCAGCTTCATGTTCCTTAAAGTTATTATCATGGAAAACTCTCTTTCTGGTGGCTATCACATCAGCTAGAAGAATTTCAGAACTTCAAGCACTCAGTTGTCGTTCTCCTTACCTTGTGTTCCATAAGGACAGAGTTTCCTTACGAACTAACCCGTCCTTTTGCCTAAGGTGGTTTCAACATCAAATCTAAACCAATGCATTGACCTCCCTGTCTTTTTCCCGGAGTATTCAAATAGGTCTGAACAAAAATTACACTACCTGGATGTTCATCGTCAATTAAGGTACTACTTGGACAGGGCGAAACTATTCAGAAAATCTGATCAGCTGTTTGTCTCCTATGCGGAAAGCAGAAAGGGACTTCCAGTTTCAAAGGTATCTTTATCCAGATGGCTAACATCTCTGATTACCCTTGTTTATGAGATTAGACACCAAAAACTGCCTAATAAACCTAAAGCCCATTCCACCAGAGCTTTGGCTACTTCTCTAGCCTTCAAGACAGACTGCCTATTGACACCATTTGTGCAGCGGCTACTTGGGCTACTCCTCACACTTTTATTTCCCATTATAAGTTGGATTTAGCTTCTAGGCATAGAGCTAATTTTGGTTCCACTGTTCTCAGGAGTCTGTTCCGTTAGGCCACCGGGACAAGGTGCTAGGGGCGGTCCCATCCAGCAAGAATGAAGGCGAGATAGACAACTTAACATATAGAAGTTATGTTCTTACCATAACGTTCCATGTTAGTTGTCTTCTTCTCGCTTCTTCTTCGTCCCACCCTCCTTCCCCTGGCCTGGACAGACCTAGAGGAGTTGTGATCGTGACCTCTCTTTCTACCACCTCTTTCTTAGTCATATGCTATTATGCATATTTTCTTGTTTCAGGATATAGGTCACCCCTTTTCTTCCTGCTGTTAGAGGTGGATTCTGTTTCACAGTTATACTGTTTTTGATATAAGCTGGGTTAGCTTACAAACGAGATCTGAGGTAACTCTCGCCTAGCATTGTGGGATATAAGGGGAGCCTCGAGCCGGTGGAACCAACTCTCGAGCTTTTAGAGTGGCCGAGTCGGAGCCGAGGTCGGCTCTGAACCCATCCAGCAAGAAGAAGGCGAGAAGAAGACAACTAACATGGAACGTTATGGTAAGAACATAACTTCTATTTTAAAGTTTCTCTCTTTATTGACTTTCCTTGGAACTCATTAATTTCTTCTTCCTCTTTAGTCTGCTTCCTTGGAACTCATTCATTTCTCCTTCCTCTTTAGTCTGCTTCCTTGGAACTCATTCATTTTTTTCCTCTTTAGTCTGCTTCCTTGGAACTCATTCATTTCTTCTTCCTCTTTAGTCTGCTTCCTTGGAACTCATTCATTTCTCCTTCCTCTTTAGTCTGCTTCTTTGGAATTCATTCATTTTTTCCCTCTTTAGTCTGCTTCCTTGGAACTCATTCATTTCTTCTTCCTCTTTAGTCTGATTCCTTGGAACTCATTCATTTCTTCTTCCTCTTTAGTCTGCTTCCTTGGAACTCATTCATTTCTTCTTCCTCTTTAGTCTGCTTCCTTGGAACTCATTCATTTCTTCTTCCTCTTTAGTCTGCTTCCTTGGAACTCATTCATTTTGTCTTCCTCTTTAGTCTGCTTCCTTGGAACTCGTTCATTTCTTCTTCCTCTTTAGTCTGATTCCTTGGAACTCATTCATTTCTTCTTCCTCTTTAGTCTGCTTCCTTGGAACTCATTCATTTCTTCTTCCTCTTTAGTCTGATTCCTTGGAACTCATTCATTTCTTCTTCCTCTTTAGTCTGCTTCCTTGGAATTCATTCATTTCTTCTTCCTCTTTAGTCTGATTCCTTGTAACTCATTCATTTCTTCTTCCTCTTTAATCTGCTTCCTTGGAACTCATTCATTTCTTCTTCCTCTTTTGTCTGCTTCCTTGGAACTCATTCATTTCTTCTTCCTCTTTAGTCTGATTCCTTGGAACTCATTCATTTCTTCATCCTCTTTAGTCTGCCTCCTTGAAACTCATTCATTTCTTCTTCCCTTTTAGTGTGATTCCTTGGAACTCATTCATTTCTTCTTCCTCTTTAATCTGCTTCCTTGGAACTCATTCATTTCTTCTTCCTCTTTAGTCTGCTTCCTTGGAACTCATTCATTTCTTCTTCCTGTTTAGTCTGCTTCATTGGAACTCATTCATTTCTTCTTCCTCTTTAGTCTGCTTCCTTGGAACTCCTTCATTTCTTCTTCCTCTTTAGTCTGCTTCCTTGGAACTCATTCATTTCTTCTTCCTCTTTAGTCTGATTCCTTGGAACTCATTCATTTTGTCTTCCTCTTTAGTCTGCTTCCTTGGAACTCGTTCATTTCTTCTTCCTCTTTAGTCTGATTCCTTGGAACTCATTCATTTCTTCTTCCTCTTTAGTCTGCTTCCTTGGAACTCATTCATTTCTTCTTCCTCTTTAGTCTGATTCCTTGGAACTCATTCATTTCTTTTTCCTCTTTAGTCTGCTTCCTTGGAATTCATTCATTTCTTCTTCCTCTTTAGTCTGATTCCTTGTAACTCATTCATTTCTTCTTCCTCTTTAATCTGCTTCCTTGGAACTCATTCATTTCTTCTTCCTCTTTTGTCTGCTTCCTTGAAACTCATTCATTTCTTCTTCCCCTTTAGTGTGATTCCTTGGAACTCATTCATTTCTTCTTCCTCTTTAATCTGCTTCCTTGGAACTCATTCATTTCTTCTTCCTCTTTAGTCTGCTTCCTTGGAACTCATTCATTTCTTCTACCTCTTTAGTCTGCTTCCTTGGAACTCATTCATTTCTTCTTCCTCTTTAGTCTGCTTCCTTGGAACTCCTTCATTTCTTCTTCCTCTTTAGTCTGCTTCCTTGGAACTCATTCATTTCTTCTTCCTGTTTAGTCTGCTTCCTTTGAATTCATTCATTTCTTCTTCCTCTTTAGTCTGCTTCCTTGGAACGCATTCATTTCTTCTTCCTCTTTAGTCTGCTTCCTTGGAACTTATTTATTTCTTCTTCCTCTTTAGTCTGCTTCCTTGGAACTCATTCATTTCTTCTTCCTCTTTCGTCCGCTTCCTTGGAATTCATTCATTTCTTCTTCCTCTTTAGTCTGATTCCTTGGAACTCATTCATTTCTTCTTCCTCTTTAGTTTGCTTCCTTGGAACTCATTCAATGCTAAGTTGTCAATCTCGCCTTCATTCTTGCTTGATGGGTTCGGAGCCGATCCTCGGCTCCGACTCGGCACTTTGCTAAGCTCGAGAGTCACTTTTACCAGCTCGAGGCAGCCCCATATCCCATGATGCAAGGCGGTAAGTACCCAGATCTCGTTTGCCGCTTCGCTGATGAGGTCCTCCTTTTGCCAGCTCCTGGTAAGTGTTAGTGTTTAACTACTTTTTGCCCCTAAAATTTAACCTTTTTTCACTTTTCCTTAGAATACCTTCTTTTTTACTTAATTGTAAGCCCTTTTCTGACTAAAATTATATTTCCTTCCCCTTCTTTTAGTCAGGCCTTCATTCCCTCCCACCCCCCCCCCCCGTCAGGGTCTGTGTGTGTGAGAGGTTAGTTTTCTATATTTTTTAGATAACTTTAGTTGTCTGTTTGGGACTGTGTTGTTGTGTACTGTTTGTGTACAACTATGTCCAAAGAAAGGGTCTCAGGCTTTAAGAAGTGTGACTCGTGCTGTCAGAAGATGTCTCTGACAGACGGTCACACTTCTTGTTTATATTGCCTGGGACCTCTCCACCTGCAGGACTCCTGTGCAATTTGTCATTCCTTTATCCAGAGTGTCCTGCAGGAGAGGAGAAATAAGTTGATTTTAAGGGGTTTCCTTAAACCGGAGGGCTCTCCGGCTAAATCGGCTCCGAGCAAGACTTCTAAGTCTTCTAAGGCCCAGGCTTCTGTATCTAAGCCGGTGGCCTCAGCTCCGACTCCTTCGGAGTCGAGATCGGCTCGGCTCCGGCTGGAGCCGATCCTGTCTTGCTAAAATCTTCGGCACCGATGGCTATCGGTGCCGATACTGTTATGGTCACATCGGTGTCTGCTCCGACTGGCTCCGACCACCATGTGGCTCAGGCTTTGGTGTCGGCGCTGACCGGCTCTGACACCGTTACTGTTACGTCTGTATCGGCTCCGGCTGGAGCCGATGCATCGAGACTTTCATTCGGAGCCGAAAAGCCCTCGGCTCCGTCTGGATCTATGGTTTCTTCGGATCCGATGGTTCCTTCGAGGAAGAGGTCCAGGTCCCCTTCCTTGGAACCGATACTCTCGGCTCCGGCCTCACCTCTCCTCTCGGAGCGGAGCCATCGGAGCCGATCATCTAAGTCGTCCAGGCTTTCAGACCATGATTTAGAGAGGGTGGTAAGTAGATTATTGAAATCACAGGCACTGGCCCAGATGCTGCATAGTCCGTCTCAACAGACGACTATTAGTCCACACCCTCTTCAAGTTCCTCCTTCAACTCTACCTCAGAGTTTGGAGCTGGAGTCTTCGGGGATAGTTACTGCTATGGCTGAGGGGCGGATACCCCCCCTTCTGCACCCTCGGCATCTACTCTTATCTCCTCTTCGAGACCTTCCTTGGAGGGATTCGGTGGTCGGGCTTCCCTGGTCTCCTCCGAGGGGGTGAGTGGCATCGGACCCTTGTCCGACCCCGCTCTTCCCCTTGGAGCCTCGGCCTTGGTGAGCTCAGCTCCGACATCTGACTCGGAGCCTTCCCTTTCAGTGGGCCCTGGAGTCCCGGTTTCTTCGGAACGGGTTCTCCCGGACCTCCCTGGGAGGGGCCTTCAAGGTGATGAAGAGTGTGCTGGCCACTGGGCTCAGCCAGCAGTCCATTCCCTTAGCTCCTCCCTCTACAGTGCCTGTCGATATCTCTTCCATCTCTCTTGCTCCCGGACTCAGAGATCCACCGCCTCAGGTTTCCCCACTGGGAATAACCCCCTCTTCCGAGGATTCTCCTGATCAGTCAGGAGATCCTCCGCACAAGAGGACTTGTAAGAGGAAACACCTAGACTCCCCTGAGTCTATCACTTCAGATACCAACTTAGATGAGTCGGAGGGATCCCCAAGATCCCCCTCTGAGGATGTCTCCTTTTCAGACATCCTAGAACTCCTAAAACAGAGGGGAAACTGGCCCTCCACAAATCCCTCCGAGGATGAGTCTGTATACCTAGAGGCGTTTGGATCTCGGCCCTCCACCTCCTGGGTGTCTCCGCCTTTCGACCCCCTTATGGAGGTTATTGCTCAAAAGGCTTGGGCTGCTCCTGACTCTGTAGAGCCAGTTCCTAGGAGGCCATCTAAATTTATTACTGCCCCTTCGGAAAAGCAATTCCTTACGAAAGGTGTCCCTGTTGATGCCATGGTGGTGGCGGCTGCCACTAAGAAGGAACTTGCAGATCCTTCCGTACCAGTCCATCCTCCTAACAAGGATTCTAGGACCATGGATAGGTATGGTAAGCGGATTTTCTCTTCAGCGACCTTTGCTATGCGTTCGCTGAACTACTTATGTCACTTCACCAGACTCCAAAGGGACATCCTTAAGGAACTAGGTGAAGTAGTACAGGATCCTACGGCTGCAGGGGCTCAAGAGAAAATTGCTTCTCAGCTAGGAATCCTTAATTCTATAGCTAACTCCTCCATGTGACTGATATCATATGCAGCAGATGGAGCGAGTAGAGCCGCAGGTACAGGGTGGCTCTTAGGCGTCAATCCTGGATGCGGCTCTGTAATTTTGCAGATCCCTTTAAGGCGTCCTTCACAAACTCTCCCTTTGATGGGTCAGCTTTGTTTGGCCCTCAGTGAAGGATACATTGACCAGGTGTGAACAGGACGGCAAGACTCTTTCTGCCGTGAGGTCCGTTTTCCACCCCTTCTAGACCTTACCCCAAAGGACAGAAGGGTGGAAAGATGTGGTTCCGCAAATCCCAAGGAGTCACGCCGGACACACGTGGTCAGTTTACCCCTAGAGGCAGAGGGGGTAATAACAACAGACGCTGCTCTAGAGGCAGAGGGGGTCCACAGAACCAGGGAAGCAGAGAGCCTCTCTCTGACAAGCCCTTCCAGCATCCCTGAGATGTTGCCCGACTGTCCATCCTTGGAGGCAGTTGGGGGAAGACTATCGCTGTACCCAGAAGCCTGGCGTTCCCTCACTCAAGACAGATGGGTACAGTCGATTATATCTGAGGGTTACAAAATTCCTTTCGAGGAAAGTCCCTTCTCTCACACAAATTCCCTTCCAGATGTACCACCCGGTCTAAGGGAAATTGCAGAGTTAGAAGTATTAAAGCTTCTACAAAAAAGAGCCATTCAGCCAGTTACAACAGACCATTTATAGCCCGGAATCTACTCAAGATTCTTTTTGGTCCCCAAAAAGACGGGAGACTGGAGACCAATTTTGGATATCAGCAGACTCAACAAGTCTGTGAGAGAGACAAGATTTCGAATGGTCACACTTCAGTCAATTTTGCCCTTCCTAGAGAAGGACAACTGGATGTGCTCAATAGATCTTCAGGACGCGTACTATCACATAAAAATTCACAGACGCTCCAGAAGGTTTCTCCGCTTTCGGCTAGGGTCCAGTCATTACCAATTCAGAGCCATGCCCTTTGGTCTCACTACAGCCCCCAGAGTGTTCACCAAATGTATGGCAGTGGTCACGGCTCACCTGAGACGTCAAGGATTCCAGGTGTTTCCGTATCTCGACGACTGGCTCCTTTCAGCCACCACCAGGCATCAACTTCTTCAAGCCAGGGATTACTCACTAAATCTCTGCACTCATTTGGGAATTTCGATCAACTACGAAAAATCCTCCTTATTGCCCTGCCAGTCTATTACCTTCATAGGCGCAAACTTAAACACTGTTCGGATGTCAGCAACCCTCACAGACCAAAGAGTCTCAGATATACAAAGTCACATGAGGATCATCCTTGCCAGCAAAAAGGTGCAAGCCAGAATGGTTCTAAAGGTGTTGGGCCTCATGGCTGCGGCCATTACCCTTCTTCCCCTGGCCCGCTTCTACATGCGTCTACTTCAGTGGATGTTGTTCACTCAGTGGTCGTACCAACAACTCCCAATGCGTCACCATATCCTGGTGACACAAACGTGCAAGAATCATCTTTCATGGTGGATTAGTTCTCCCCAGATTCACCAAGGCAGACCCTTTGTACCCCCGGCCCCGGTAGCCACTGTCACTACGGACGCCTCCCTGATCGGGTGGGGGGGTCATTATCAGGGCAGGATGGTTCATGGGACGTGGCAATCGTTCGAATACTACCTGCACATAAATGTCCTAGAGATGAGAGCAGTGCTTTTAACGTTGCAAGCCCTCAACGACTTTCTTCCCTTGGGAACAATTGCAGTTCACACAGACAACATGTCTGTAGTATGGTATATCAACAAACAGGGTGGAACCAAGTCCTACCCCTTGTGTCGAGAAGCTCTCAGACTTTGGCAATGGGCGATCTCCTCTCATCGGTTTCTGGTAGCAACGCATATCCCTGGGAAAACCATCATCCTAGCGGACAGATTGAGCAGAGCTATTCTCATGCCTCACGAGTGGTCTCTCAAACAATGTATAGTGGAGGCGATTTTTCTAGAATGGGGCCGCCCATGTTGTGATCTTTTTGCTACTCCCCAAAACAGCAAATGCCCAGACTTCTTTTCTCTCTTCCCACTGCCAGGCCATCCCCCCAGAGACGCTCTAACCCAGGATTGGCCCCAGGGACTTCTTTATGCCTTTCCTCCCTTTCCACTGATTCCACAAGTTCTCCAGAAAGCCACCGTTTTAAGAGCCAAAATAATTCTCATTGCTCCCTATTGGCATCGACAAATTTGGTTTCCGTTCCTCCATCGTCACCTTTTGGTGCAGCCGTGGCATCTGGATCCAGTAACAGACCTTCTGATTCACCAATCGGGTCAGCTGCACCGGTCAATCCCTTCTCTGAACCTCACAGCATGGTTCCTCCACTTCCTTCCTTAGCCAGGCTTCCTGTGATCTCTAATCCTGTTAGGGATATCATAGTGGCTTCCCTAAAATCCTCTACTAGAAGGATTTATACCAGCAAATGGAAACGCTTTTCTTGTTGGGCAAAAGCCAAAAATATTGATCCCTTTACTGCTCCAGTTCAAGCAGTTTTGGATTTCTTAGCGGAAATCTTTCACGCGGTCTCTTCTTCTTCCACGGTCAAAGTTCAGTTGGCTGCTATCTCAAACTTTCATGTCGGGTTCGCAGATCACAATATTATGTCCCACAGGCTTTGTAGAGTCTTCTTAAAAGGAATCTTTCTCCTGAAACCTCCAGTCAGGAGTCCTCCTCCTCAATGGGACCTAAATTTAGTCCTGACATCCTTGATTCTTCCTCCCTTCGAGCCAGCTGTTTCATGTTCCCTGAAATTTCTTTCGTGGAAAACACTCTTCCTGGTTGCTATTACCTCGGCTAGGAGAGTGTCTGAACTTCATGCTCTCTCTGTTCGTCCCCCTTATTTGGTCTTCCACAAAGACAGGGTATCCTTGAGAACTAATCCGACCTTTTTGCCTAAGGTCGCCTCAAAGAGTAATTTGAATCAGTCTATTGACCTTCCTGTATTTTTCCCAAATTACTCAAACAGATCGGAACAAAAATTACATTATCTTGATGTTCACCGCCAACTCAGATATTATCTGGACAGAACAAAACAATTCAGGAAATCCGATCAGCTCTTTATTTCTTATGCTGATAACAAAAAAGGCCTTCCTGTCTCAAAAGTGACCTTATCTAGATGGCTTTCTTCTGTCATCTCTGAAATCTATCAGCTCAGGGGAAAACAGCTGTGCTCGAAACCTAAAGTGCATTCAACTAGAAGCTTAGCCACTTCCACAGCCTTTCAGGCTAGATTTCTGTTAGACACTATTTGTGCAGCAGCCACTTGGGCCACTCCTCATACATTTGTTTCTCACTACAAATTGGATTTGGCCTCCAGGGATAGAGCCAGTTTTGGCTCTACAGTTCTCAAGAGTCTGTTCCATTGAGCCACCCAGGATAGAGGTGCTAGGGACGCGGTCCCATCAAGCAAGAATGAAGGCAAGATTGACAACTTAACATTGAGAAGTTATGTACCTACCATAACGTTCCATGTTAGTTGTCTTCTCTCGCTTTCTTTCTTGTGACCCTCCCTCCTTCCCCCTGGCCTGGACAGACCTTTTTTTCTCCCTACATGGAAGAATGCTTCTTAAGACCAAACAGTTCTGGTCTTCCTAACCCATCCTTCAGGCTCTTTTCTGCCTTTCTTTCTTCCTTTTGGGAAGTTTTTTATGCTAGGTGTTATTGCCTATAGACAACAAATGAGATCTGGGTACTTACCGCCTTGCATCATGGGATATGGGGCTGCCTCGAGCTGGTAAAAGTGACTCTTGAGCTTAGCAAAGTGCCGAGTCGGAGCCGAGGATCGGCTCCGAACCCATCAAGCAGGAAAGAAGGCGAGAGAAGACAACTAACATGGAACGTTATGGTAGGTACATAACTTCTCATTTCTTCTTCCTCTTTAGTCTGCTTCCTTGGAACTCCTTCATTTCTTCTTCCTCTTTAGTCTGCGTCCTTGGAACTCATTCATTTCTTCTTCCTGTTTAGTCTGATTCCTTGGAATTCATTCATTTCTTCTTCCTCTTTAGTCTGATTCCTTGGAACTCATTCATTTCTTCTTCCTCTTTAGTCTGATACCTTGGAACTCATTCATTTCTTCTTCCTCTTTAGTCTGATTCCTTGGAACTCATTCATTTCTTCTTGCTCTTTAGTCTGCTTTGTTGGAATTCATTCATTTCTTCTTCCTCTTTAGTCTGCTTCCTTGGAACTCATTCATTTCTCCTTCCTCTTTAGTCTGCTTCCTTGGAATTCATTCATTTTTGTCCTCTTTAGTCTGCTTCCTTGGAACTCATTCATTTCTTCTTCCTCTTTAGTCTGCTTCCTTGGAACTCATTCATTTCTCCTTCCTCTTTAGTCTGCTTCTTTGGAATTCATTCACTTTTTTCCTCTTTAGTCTGCTTCCTTGGAACTCATTCATTTCTTCTTCCTCTTTAGTCTGATTCCTTGGAACTCATTCATTTCTTCTTCCTCTTTAGTCTGATTCCTTGGAACTCATTCATTTCTTCTTCCTCTTTAGTCTGATTCCTTGGAACTCATTCATTTCTTCTTCCTCTTTAGTCTGCTTTGTTGGAACTCATTCATTTCTTCTTCCTCTTTAGTCTGCTTTGTTGGAACTCATTCATTTCTTCTTCCTCTTTAGTCTGCTTCCTTGGAACTCCTTCATTTCTTCTTCCTCTTTAGTCTGCTTCCTTGGAACTCATTCATTTCTTCTTCCTATTTAGTCTGCTTCCTTGGAATTCATTCATTTCTTCTTCCTCTTTAGTCTGATTCCTTGGAACTCATTCATTTCTTCTTCCTCTTTAGTCTGATTCCTTGGAACTCATTCATTTTTTTCCTCTTTAGTCTGATTCCTTGGAACTCATTCATTTTTTTCCTCTTTAGTCTGATTCCTTGGAACGCATTCATTTCTTCTTCCTCTTTAGTCTGATTCCTTGGAACTCATTCATTTCTTCTTCCTCTTTAGTCTGCTTTGTTGGAATTCATTCATTTCTTCTTCCTCTTTAGTCTGCTTCCTTGGAACTCATTCATTTCTCCTTCCTCTTTAGTCTGCTTCCTTGGAATTCATTCATTTTTTTCCTCTTTAGTCTGCTTCCTTGGAACTCAATCATTTCTTCTTCCTCTTTAGTCTGCTTCCTTGGAACTCATTCATTTCTCCTTCCTCTTTAGTCTGCTTCTTTGGAATTCATTCATTTTTTCCTCTTTAGTCTGCTTCCGTGGAACTCATTCATTTCTTCTTCCTCTTTAGTCTGATTCCTTGGAACTCATTCATTTCTTCTTCCTCTTTAGTCTGCTTCCTTGGAACTCATTCATTTCTTCTTCCTCTTTAGTCTGCTTCCTTGGAACTCATTCATTTCTTCTTCCTCTTTAGTCTGCTTCCTTGGAACTCATTCATTTCGTCTTCCTCTTTAGTCTGCTTCCTTGGAACTCGTTTATTTCTTCTTCCTCTTTAGTCTGATTCCTTGTAACTCATTCATTTCTTCTTCCTCTTTAGTCTGCTTCCTTGGAACTCATTCATTTCTTCTTCCTCTTTAGTCTGATTCCTTGGAACTCATTCATTTCTTCTTTAGTCTGCCTCCTTGGAATTCATTCATTTCTTCTTCCTCTTTAGTCTGATTCCTTGTAACTCATTCATTTCTTCTTCCTCTTTAATCTGCTTCCTTGGAACTCATTCATTTCTTCTTTCTCTTTAGTCTGATTCCTTGGAACTCATTCATTTCTTTATCCTCTTTAGTCTGCCTCCTTGAAACTCATGCATTTCTTCTTCCCCTTTAGTGTGATTCCTTAGAACTCATTCATTTCTTCTTCCTCTTTAATCTGCTTCCTTGGAACTCATTCATTTCTTCTTCCGCTTTAGTTTGCTTCCTTGGAACTCATTCATTTCTTCTTCCTCTTAAGTCTGCTTCCTTGGAACTTATTCATTTCTTCTTCCTCTTTAGTCTGATTCCTTTGAACTCATTCATTTCTTCTTCCTTTTTAGTTTGCTTCCTTGTAACTCATTCATTTCTTCTTCCTCTTTAGTCTGATTGCTTGGAACTCATTCATTTCTTCATCCTCTTTAGTCTGCCTCCTTGAAACGCATTCATTTCTTCTTCCCCTTTAGTGTGATTCCTTGGAACTCATTCATTTCTTCTTCCTCTTTAATCTGCTTCCTTGGAACTCATTCATTTCTTCTTCCTCTTTAGTCTGCTTCCTTGGAACACATTCATTTCTTCTACCTCTTTAGTCTGCTTCCTTGGAACTCCTTCATTTCTTCTTCCTCTTTAGTCTGCTTCCTTGGAACTCCTTCATTTCTTCTTCCTCTTTAGTCTGCTTCCTTGGAACTCATTCATTTCTTCTTCCTGTTTAGTCTGCTTCCTTTGAATTCATTCATTTCTTCTTCCTCTTTAGTCTGCTTCCTTGGAACGCATTCATTTCTTCTTCCTCTTTAGTCTGCTTCCTTGGAACTCATTCATTTCTTCTTCCTCTTTAGTCTGCTTTTTTGGAACTCATTCATTTCTTCTTCCTCTTTAGTCCGCTTCCTTGGAATTCATTCATTTCTTCTTCCTCTTTAGTCTGATTCCTTGGAACTCATTCATTTCTTCTTCCTCTTTAGTTTGCTTCCTTGGAACTCATTCATTTCTTCTTCCTCGTTAGTCTGCTTTGTTGGAACTCATTCATTTCTTCTTCCTCTTTAGTCTGCTTCCTTGGAACTCCTTCATTTCTTCTTCCTCTTTAGTCTGCTTCCTTGGAACTCATTCATTTCTTCTTCCTGTTTAGTCTGCTTCCTTGGAATTCATTCATTTCTTCTTCCTCTTTAGTCTGATTCCTTGGAACTCATTCATTTCTTCTTCCTCTTTTGTCTGATTCCTTGGAACTCATTCATTTCTTCTTCCTCTTTAATCTGCTTCCTTGGAACTCATTCATTTCTTCTTCCTCTTTAGTCTGATTCCTTGGAACTCATTCATTTCTTTATTCTCTTTAGTCTGCCTCCTTGAAACTCATGCATTTCTTCTTCCCCTTTAGTGTGATTCCTTAGAACTCATTCATTTCTTCTTCCTCTTTAATCTGCTTCATTGGAACTCATTCATTTCTTCTTCCTCTTTAGTTTGCTTCCTTGGAACTCATTCATTTCTTCTTCCTCTTAAGTCTGCTTCCTTGGAACTTATTCATTTCTTCTTCCTCTTTAGTCTGATTCCTTTGAACTCATTCATTTCTTCTTCCTTTTTAGTTTGCTTCCTTGTAACTCATTCATTTCTTCTTCCTGTTTAGTCTGATTCCTTGGAACTCATTCATTTCTTCATCCTCTTTAGTCTGCCTCCTTGAAACTCATTCATTTCTTCTTCCTTGTTAGTCTGCTTTGTTGGAACTCATTCATTTCTTCTTCCTCTTTAGTCTGCTTCCTTGGAACTCCTTCATTTCTTCTTCCTCTTTAGTCTGCTTCCTTGGAAATCATTCATTTCTTCTTCCTGTTTAGTTTGCTTCCTTGGAACTCATTCATTTCTTCTTCCTCTTTAGTCTGATTCCTTGGAACTCATTCATTTCTTCTTCCTCTTTAGTCTGGTTCCTTGGAACTCATTCATCTCTTCTTCCTCTTTAGTCTGCTTCCTTAGGACTCATTCATTTCTTCTTCCTCTTTAATCTGCTTCCTTGGATCTCATTCATTTCTTCTTCCTCTTTAGTCTGCTTCCTTGGAACTCATTCATTTCTTCTTCCTCTTTAGCCTGATTCCTTGGAACTCATTCATTTCTTCTTCCTCTTTAGTCTGCTTTGTTGGAACTCATTCATTTCTTCTTTCTCTTTATTCTGCTTCCTTGGAACTCATTCATTTCTTCTTCCTCTTTAGTCTGCTTCCTTGGAACTCATTCATTTCCTCTTTAGTCTGCTTCCTTGGAACTCATTCATTTCTTCTTCCTCTTTACTGTGCTTTGACGGAACTCATTCATTTCTTATTTGTCTTTAGTCTGCTTTCTTGGAACTCATTCATTTCTTCTTCCTCTTTAGTCTGCTTCCTTGGAACTCATTCATTTCTTCTTCCTCTTTAGTCTGCTTCCTT
This sequence comes from Protopterus annectens, assembly GCF_019279795.1. Lineage (NCBI taxonomy): Eukaryota > Metazoa > Chordata > Ceratodontiformes > Protopteridae > Protopterus > Protopterus annectens. The sequence goes on along the minus strand of NC_056732.1, from coordinate 18,245,559 downwards.
GGAACTCATTCATTTCTTCTTCCTCTTTAGTCTGCTTCCTTGGAACTCCTTCATTTCTTCTTCCTCTTTAGTCTGCTTCCTTGGAACTCATTCATTTCTTCTTCCTCTTTAGTCTGATTCCTTGGAACTCATTCATTTATTCTTCCTCTTTAATCTGCTTCCTTGGAACTCATTCTCTTCTTCTTCCTCTTTAGTCTGCTTTGTTGGAACTCGTTCATTTCTTCTTCCTCTTTAGTCTGCTTTGTTGGAACTCATTCATTTCTTCTTCCTCTTTAGTCTGCTTCTTTGGAACTCATTCATTTCTTCTTCCTGTTTAGTCTGCTTCCTTTGAATTCATTCATTTTTTCTTCCTCTTTAGTCTGCTTCCTTGGAACTCATTCATTTCTTCTTCCTCTTTAGTCTGCTTCCTTGGAACTCCTTCATTTCTTCTTCCGCTTTAGTCTGCTTCCTTGGAACTCATTCATTTCTTCTTCCTCTTTAGTCTGATTCCTTGGAACTCGTTCATTTCTTCTTCCTCTTTAGTTTGCTTCCTTGGAACTCATTCATTTCTTCTTCCTCTTTAGTCTGCTCTTTTGGAACTCATTCATTTCTTCTTCCTCTTTAGTCTGATTCCTTGGAACTCATTCATTTCTTCTTCTTCCTCTTTACTCTGATTCCTTGGAACTCATTCATTTCTTCTTCCTCCTTAGTCTGCTTCCTTGGAACTCATTCATTTCTCCTTCCTCTTTAGTCTGCTTTCTTGGAACTCATTCATTTCTTCTTCTTTAGTCTGCTTCCTTGGAACTCATTAATTTCTTCTTCCACTTTAGTCTGATTCCTTGGAACTCATTCATTTCTTCTTCCTCTTTAGTCTGATTCCTTGGAACTCATTCATTTCTTCTTCCTCTTTAGTCTGATTCCTTGGAACTCGTTCATTTCTTCTTCCTCTTTAGTTTGCTTCCTTGGAACTCATTCATTTCTTCTTCCTCTTTAGTCTGCTTTGTTGGAACTCATTCATTTCTTCTTCCTCTTTAGTCTGATTCCTTGGAACTCATTCATTTCTTCTTCTTCCTCTTTAGTCTGATTCCTTGGAACTCATTCATTTCTTCTTCCTCCTTAGTCTGCTTCCTTGGAACTCATTCATTTCTCCTTCCTCTTTTGTCTGCTTTCTTGGAACTCATTCATTTCTTCTTCCTGTTTAGTCTGCTTCCTTGGAACTCATTCATTTCTTCTTCCACTTTAGTCTGATTCCTTGGAACTCATTCATTTCTTCTTCCTCTTTAGTCTGATTCCTTGGAACTCATTCATTTCTTCTTCCTCTTTAGTCTGCTTCCTTGGAACTCATTCATTTCTTCTGCCTCTTTAGTCTGCTTCCTTGGAACTCATTCATTTCGTCTTCCTCTTTAGTCTGCTTCCTTGGAACTCGTTCATTTCTTCTTCCTCTTTAGTCTGCTTCCTTGGAACTCATTCATTTCTTCTTCCTCTTTAGTCTGCTTCCTTGGAACTCATTCATTTTTCTTCCTCTTTAGTCTGATTCCTTGGAACTCATTAATTTCTTCTTCCTCTTTAGTCTGCTTCCTTGGAACTCATTCATCTCTTCTTCCTCTTTAGTCTTAGGACTCATTCATTTCTTCTTCCTCTTTAGTCTGCTTCCTTGGAACACATTCATTTCTTCTTCCTCTTTAGCCTAATTCCTTGGAACTCATTCATTTCTTCTTCCTCTTTAGTCTGCTTTGTCGGAACTCATTCATTTCTTCTTTCTCTTTATTCTGCTTCCTTGGAACTCATTCATTATTTCTTCCTCCTTAGTCTGATTCCTCGGAACTCATTCATTTCTTCCTCTTTAGTCTGCTTCCTTGGAACTCATTCATTTCTTCTTCCTCTTTAGTCTGATTCCTTGGAACTCATTCATTTCTTCTTCCTCTTTAGTGTGCTTCCTTGGAATTCATTCATTTCTTCTTCCTCTTTAGTCTGATTCCTTGTAACTCATTCATTTCTTCTTCCTCTTTAATCTGCTTCCTTGGAACTCATTCATTTCTTCTTCCTCTTTTGTCTGCTTCCTTGGAACTCATTAATTTCTTCTTCCTCTTTAGTCTGATTCCTTGGAACTCATTCATTTCTTCATCCTCTTTAGTCTGCCTCCTTGAAACTCATTCATTTCTTCTTCCCCTTTAGTGTGATTCCTTGGAACTCATTCATTTCTTCTTCCTCTTTAGTCTGCTTCCTTGGAACTCATTCATTCCTTCTTCCTCTTTAGTCTGCTTCCTTGGAACTCCTTCATTTCTTCTTCCTCTTTAGTCTGCTTCCTTGGAACTCATTCATTTCTTCTTCCTCTTTACTCTGATTCCTTGGAACTCATTAATTTCTTCTTCCTCTTTAGTCTGCTTTGTTGGAACTCATTCATTTCTTCTTCCTCTTTAGTGTGCTTCCTTGGAACTCCTTCATTTCTTCTTCCGTTTTAGTCTTATTCCTTGGAACTCATTCATTTCTTCTTTTTCTTTAGTCTGATTTCTTGGAATTCATTCATTTTTTTCCTGTTTAATCTGCTTCCTTGAAACTCATTCATTTCTTCTTCCTCTTTACTCTGCTTTGACGGAACTCATTAATTTCTTCTTCCTCTTTAGTCTGCTTCCTTGGAACTCATTCATTTCTTCTTCCTCTTTAGTCTGCTTCCTTGGAACTCCTTCATTTCTTCTTCCTCTTTAGTCTGCTTCCTTGGAACTCATTCATTTCTTCTTCGTCTTTAGTCTGATTCCTTGGAACTCATTCATTTCTTCTTCCTCTTTAATCTGCTTCCTTTGAACTCATTCATTTCTTCTTCTTCCTCTTTAGTCTGCTTTGTTGGAACTCATTCATTTCTTCTTCCTCTTTAGTCTGCTTCCTTGGAACTCCTTCATTTCTTCTTCCTCTTTAGTCTGCTTCCTTGGAACTCATTAATTTCTCCATCCTCTTTAGTCTGCTTCCTTGGAATTCATTCATTTTTTTCCTCTTTAGTCTGCTTCCTTGGAACTCATTCATTTCTTCTTCCTCTTTAGTCTGCTTCCTTGGAACTCATTCATTTCTCCTTCCTCTTTAGTCTGCTTCTTTGGAATCCATTCATTTTTTCCTCTTTAGTCTGCTTCCTTGGAACTCATTCATTTCTTCTTCCTCTTTAGTCTGATTCCTTGGAACTCATTCATTTCTTCTTCCTCTTTAGTCTGCTTCTTTGGAACTCATTCATTTCTTCTTCCTCTTTAGTCTGCTTCCTTGGAACTCATTCATTTCTTCTTCCTCTTTAGTCTGCTTCCTTGGAACTCATTCATTTCTTCTTCCTCTTTAGTCTGCTTCCTTGGAACTCCTTCATTTCTTCTTCCTCTTCAGTCTGCTTCCTTGGAACTCATTCATTTCTTCTTCCTCTTTAGTCTGCTTCCTTGGAACTCATTCACCTCTTCTTCCTCTTTAGTCTGCTTCCTTGAGACTCATTCATTTCTTCTTCCTCTTTAATCTGCTTCCTTGGAACTCATTCATTTCTGCTTCCTTGTAACTCATTCATTTCATCTTCCTCTTTAGTCTGATTCCTTGGAACTCATTCATTTCTTCCTCTTTAGTCTGCTTCCTTGGAACTCATTCATTTCTTCTTCCTCTTTAGTCTGATTCCTTGGAACTCATTCATTTCTTCTTCCTCTTTAGTGTGCTTCCTTGGAATTCATTCATTTCTTCTTCCTCTTTAGTCTGATTCCTTGTAACTCATTCATTTCTTCTTCCTCTTTAATCTGCTTCCTTGGAACTCATTCATTTCTTCTTCCTCTTTTGTCTGCTTCCTTGGAACTCATTAATTTCTTCTTCCTCTTTAGTCTGATTCCTTGGAACTCATTCATTTCTTCATCCTCTTTAGTCTGCCTCCTTGAAACTCATTCATTTCTTCTTCCCCTTTAGTGTGATTCCTTGGAACTCATTCATTTCTTCTTCCTCTTTAGTCTGCTTCCTTGGAACTCATTCATTCCTTCTTCCTCTTTAGTCTGCTTCCTTGGAACTCCTTCATTTCTTCTTCCTCTTTAGTCTGCTTCCTTGGAACTCATTCATTTCTTCTTCCTCTTTACTCTGATTCCTTGGAACTCATTAATTTCTTCTTCCTCTTTAGTCTGCTTTGTTGGAACTCATTCATTTCTTCTTCCTCTTTAGTGTGCTTCCTTGGAACTCCTTCATTTCTTCTTCCGTTTTAGTCTTATTCCTTGGAACTCATTCATTTCTTCTTTTTCTTTAGTCTGATTTCTTGGAATTCATTCATTTTTTTCCTGTTTAATCTGCTTCCTTGAAACTCATTCATTTCTTCTTCCTCTTTACTCTGCTTTGACGGAACTCATTAATTTCTTCTTCCTCTTTAGTCTGCTTCCTTGGAACTCATTCATTTCTTCTTCCTCTTTAGTCTGCTTCCTTGGAACTCCTTCATTTCTTCTTCCTCTTTAGTCTGCTTCCTTGGAACTCATTCATTTCTTCTTCGTCTTTAGTCTGATTCCTTGGAACTCATTCATTTCTTCTTCCTCTTTAATCTGCTTCCTTTGAACTCATTCATTTCTTCTTCTTCCTCTTTAGTCTGCTTTGTTGGAACTCATTCATTTCTTCTTCCTCTTTAGTCTGCTTCCTTGGAACTCCTTCATTTCTTCTTCCTCTTTAGTCTGCTTCCTTGGAACTCATTAATTTCTCCATCCTCTTTAGTCTGCTTCCTTGGAATTCATTCATTTTTCCTCTTTAGTCTGCTTCCTTGGAACTCATTCATTTCTTCTTCCTCTTTAGTCTGCTTCCTTGGAACTCATTCATTTCTCCTTCCTCTTTAGTCTGCTTCTTTGGAATCCATTCATTTTTTCCTCTTTAGTCTGCTTCCTTGGAACTCATTCATTTCTTCTTCCTCTTTAGTCTGATTCCTTGGAACTCATTCATTTCTTCTTCCTCTTTAGTCTGCTTCTTTGGAACTCATTCATTTCTTCTTCCTCTTTAGTCTGCTTCCTTGGAACTCATTCATTTCTTCTTCCTCTTTAGTCTGCTTCCTTGGAACTCATTCATTTCTTCTTCCTCTTTAGTCTGCTTCCTTGGAACTCCTTCATTTCTTCTTCCTCTTCAGTCTGCTTCCTTGGAACTCATTCATTTCTTCTTCCTCTTTAGTCTGCTTCCTTGGAACTCATTCACCTCTTCTTCCTCTTTAGTCTGCTTCCTTGAGACTCATTCATTTCTTCTTCCTCTTTAATCTGCTTCCTTGGAACTCATTCATTTCTGCTTCCTTGTAACTCATTCATTTCATCTTCCTCTTTAGTCTGATTCCTTGGAACTCATTCATTTCTTCTTCTTCTTTAGTCTGATTCATTGGAACTCATTCATTTCTTCTTCCTCTTTAGTCTGCTTCCTTAGAACTCATTCATTTCTTCTTCCTCTTTAGTCTGATTCCTTGGAACTCATTCATTTCTTCTTCCTCTTTAGTTTGCTACCTTGGAACTCTTTCATTTCTTCTTCCTCTTTAGTATGCTTTGTTGGAACTCATTCATTTCTTCTTCCTCTTTAGTCTGATTCCTTGTAACTCATTCATTTCTTCTTCCTCTTTAATCTGCTTCCTTGGATCTCATTCATTTCTTTTTCCTCTTTTGTTTGCTTCCTTGGAACTCATTAATTTCTTCTTCCTCTTTAGTCTGATTCCTTGGAACTCATTCATTTCTTCATCCTCTTTAGTCTGCCTCCTTGAAACTCATTCATTTCTTCTTCCTTTTTAGTGTGATTCCTTGGAACTCATTCATTTCTTCCTCTTTAATCTGCTTTGTTGGAACTCATTCATTTCTTCTTCCTCTTTAGTCTGATTCCTTGGAACTCCTTCATTTCTTCTTCCTCTTTAGTCTGCTTCCTTGGAACTCATTCATTTCTTCTTCCTCTTTAGTCTGATTCTTTGGAACTCATTCATTTCTTCTTCCTCTTTAGTCTGCTTCCTTGGAACTCATTCATTTCTTCTTCCTCTTTAGTCTGATTCCTTGGAACTCATTCATTTCTTCTTCCTCTTTAGTCTGCTTCCTTGGAATTCATTCATTTCTTTTTCCTCTTTAGTCTGATTCCTTGGAACTCATTCATTTCTTCATCCTCTTTAGTCTGCCTCCTTGAAACTCATTCATTTCTTCTTCCCCTTTAGTGTGATTCGTAGGAACTCATTCATTTCTTCTTCCTCTTTATTCTGCTTCCTTTGAACTCATTCATTTCTTCTTCCTCTTTAGTCTGCTTCCTTGGAACTCATTCATTTCTTCTTCCTCTTTAGTCTGCTTCCTTGGAACTCATTCATTTCTTCTTCCTCTTTAGTCTGCTTCCTTGGAACTCATTCATTTATTCTTCCTCTTTAGTCTGATTCCTTGGAACTCATACATTTCTTCTTCCTCTTTAGTTTGCTTCCTTGGAACTCATTCATTGCTTCTTCCTCTGTAGTCTGCTTGTTGGAACTCATTCATTTCTTCTTCCTCTTTAGTGTACTTTCTTGGAACTCCTTCATTTCTTCTACCTCTTTAGTCTGCTTCCTTGGAACTCATTCATTTCTTCTTCCTCTTTAGTCTGATTCCTTGGAACTCATTCATTTCTTCTTCCTCTTTAGTCCGCTTCTTTGGAACTCATTAATTTCTTCTTCCTCTTTAGTCTGCTTCCTTGGAACTCTTTCATTTCTTCTTCCTCTTTAGTCTGCTTTGTTGGAACTCATTCATTTCTTCTTCCTCTTTAGTCTGCTTCCTTGGAACTCATTCATTTCTTCTTCCTCTTTAGTCTGCTTCCTTGGAACTCATTCATTTCTTCTTCCTCTTTAGTCTGCGTCCTTGGAATTCATTCATTTCTTCTTCCTCTTTAGTCTGATTCCTTGAACTCATTCATTTCTTCTTCCTCTTTAGTCTGCTTCCTTGAAACTCATTCATTTCTTCTTCCCTTTTAGTGTGATTCCTTGGAACTCATTCATTTCTTCTTCCTCTTTAATCTGCTTCCTTGGAACTCATTCATTTCTTCTTCCTCTTTAGTCTGCCTCCTTGAAACTCATTCATTTCTTCTTCCCCTTTAGTGTGATTCCTTGGAACTCATTCATTTCTTTTTCCTCTCTAGTCTGCTTCCTTGGAACTCATTCATTGCTTCTTCCTCTTTAGTCTGCTTCCTTGGAACTCATTCATTTCTTCTTTCTCTTTAGCCTGCTTTCTTGGAACTCATTCATTTCTTCTTCCTTTTTAATCTGCTTCCTTGGAACTCATTCATTTCTTCTTCCTCTTTAGTCTGATTCCTTGGAACTCATTCATTTCTTCTTCCTCTTTAGTCTGCTTTGTTGGAACTCATTCATTTCTTCTTCCTCTTTAGTCTGCTTCTTTGGAATTCATTCATTTCTTCTTCCACTTTAGTCTACTTTGTTGGAACTCATTCATTTCTTCTTCCTCTTTAGTCTGCTTCCTTGGAACTCATTCATTTCTTCTTCCTCTTTAGTCTGCTTCCTTAGAACTCATTCATTTCTCCTTCCTTTTTAGTCTGCTTCTTTGGAATTCATTCATTTCTTCTTCCTCTTTAGTCTGCTTCCTTGGAACACATTCATTTCTTCTTCCTCTTTAGTCAGCTTCCTTGGAACTCATTCATTTCTTCTTCCTCTTTAGTGTGATTCCTTGGAACTCATTCATTTCTTCTTCCTCTTTAGTCTGCTTCCTTGGAACTCATTCATTTCTTCTTCCCCTTTAGTCTGCTTCCTTGGAACTCATTCATTTCTTCTTCCTCTTTAGTCTGCTTCCTTGGAACTCATTCATTTCTTCCTCTTTAGTCTGATTCCTTGGAGCTCATTCATTTCTTCGTCCTCTTTAGTGTGATTCCTTGGAACTTTCATTTCATCTTCCCCTTTAGTCTGCTTTATTTCAATGTTTCTTTCCAGAAATCTTTTGATCACATGTTCTCTTGTGTTCTCGCTTACTACATACTGTGCTCAGCTGCACGCCTCGCTGTCTATTTTTTCAATAAAACTGCAGAGAACGATGTCTGTGTGCAAACACTGAAAAACTTAAAATTATTCTGGACTTCAAAAGACTGTCTTTGCATTTTATTACTGCACTTAGTCATTTTGCCGTTTTGCTGATTTTAATCTGAGTTTTATTTTTTGTTCTACTTATTTTTCTCTGTTCAGCTTTTGTTTGCTTTCAGCCTATTTTGACCTGGTGTGGGGTTAACATGTGGAGAATTGTAGTTATTCTAGTTTGAGTAGAGTAACTGCTGCTGTTCATAGGTAGGTGTGCAGGATTAGCTTGAATTGGTAGCTGTTTTCCATTGGTACTCTTGTTTATCTTGCTTGTTATATACAGCTCTGAGCCGAGTGTACTGCTGCCACAAGTGTAGCTAAATATTGGGTGACATGTACAATTCGAGCTTTTACCTGTGCTCAGTATTACTTTTTCACTTGACTTTCATTCAGAAGGTGCCTGGTATGAGCATGAGTGTGCTCTGGGTCTAATCAAACTGCCGAACTAAGCACAGCCTTTAGAGGCTGTAGAAAGCACCACATTCATAAGTTAAAGGGTCTGTTATACCGGCTCTTTAAACACTACTGCCCCGGTATCTCCATCCACTCACCATTACAACCCCAAAACAGCCTTATTGTAAAAAGCACTTCCATAGTCTTCCTCAAATAACTCAAGTTGTATCAACAGCTCAGTAGCCCCCCCCCCCCCAAACAGCTCAAATTGTATAAACTCCTCTATAGTCCTTTTTATTTCCTCACAGGGTTATTTTCACACGTTAACATTCACCCACCTTCCATGGCCAGCCGCCTTGGTATCTTAAGGCAGTGTTAAAACCGTGTCATGCACTGATAATGAATGTTTACTTAACCACGTGAGTACAGTGTGTGAAACATGCAAATACTTAATCCAGTCCCCCCTTCACATACCAATGCAAATGCAACATCATTATACTAACAGTGCAAAATTATCATAGGCTGATGCTTTACAAAATCTCTACCTAAGCCTCCTAGAATTCTGAAGACAAGGTCTCAGCATAACTTCCTTGTTACCTATACTCTGGATGCCTCCACAGCAGCACCAACATTAACTTGTCTCTAGCAGCAAACCACCATCATGTCTGGCAGGCATAATTCAGCTACTAGGAGTGTCCTAGTTATTAGTCACACAGACTCTGCACTCTCTAAAGTGGGCAAAGACAGGGTTATACTTATCTGTGCCTATCAGAAGCCAAGACAAACTAAAGCCCTAAATATCCTATCTTTCAGCAAGTGTGATTACGGCATAATATTAGTCCATGTGGGTGTAACTGACCTGGCAGACAAACTCATTCCCTTGCAGGAGGATATGTTGGAACATACCATGTTAGTGTAACCTAATGGTAATACACCAGATGTTCTTCATATTGATCACTGCTGCAGTAGCCTAAACTGTATGGGTTGTATCCTGCTTAGGATGTAACAGCTGTCTAGCTTTCAGAGCTTCAGGGCACCTTCCATGCTCTCAGACCTGTAGTCTTCTCAAGCTGAGCTGGCTAAAACGACTGGTTCAGGTGATGAGCCCTTCAGAGCATTCCTGCTGACAAGAATGCTGCTCTGCAGTCATTCAAGGATATATTTGTGGCCAATGCTGTTCCACTGTTGGCAGATAATAATAATAATAATCCTGTTTGTTAACCAGGTTTGCCCGCTGGATGCACAGTTCCTTTTCAGGCTGTATGGGAGTAGTGTCTGGTTAAGTGACTCGGGGTCACACAGGAGGCACATGAGGACTGAAGGAATCAAACCCCGTACCCCAAGAATTATAGCTCACAACCTTAACCTTTGCACTATCTGCCAGACAGATACGTTCCCTTCAGGGGAAAAAAACTTCCACATTACTATTTAGTTGTTCAAACTATGTTTTGGTAAAAAATAACTACTTTAAAGTTATGGAAAATATTTTTATTGACTGGCTCTTTAGTTTTATATACTGTTAAACAGGAGTACACTTTTTTCTTTCATGGTTAAAAGTTGTTAAAAACTACTTTTTCTGTGGAGACACTTTGAATATTGTACTTTTTGGGACTGTGGAAAGTGTTTAAAGTGCCTTTAACCATATGTTTTGTGGGATAAAGTTATTTTTGCTACTTTCCTGTTTTGTTGACTATTACTGCTAAGCTTCCCTGGGAGACGAGCACCGTTTTTGGCTTGATCATAGAACAAACTACCAGTGGCCTCAGTCAGACCTTCTTCTAACCACAAAAAGAAAAAAATAACTAAGCAGCCTTTACTATCATAGCAGGCTGGTAATTTGCCACAGTAGCAGGTGGGTGACACTATTGTGGCCAAAGCTAGTTCCTCAGACATTCAACTTTTTCCACGGATCCCTCTGGTTTTCTCCATATAGCCACCATGGAACAGAGATTCGCCTCTCCCTCTGCTGCTGTTGGGGGTCCCCTTAGTGGGCAAGGGAGAGTCACTTTTGTCAATCTTGGAGAAAGTGACACAGAATGTGCTTTTTTTAGCCAGAATGTTGTGCTAATCCCAGGGGGAAGCTGTTGCTGGCAATACTAGATCTGTTTGCACCAACTTTTCTGTTAAAAAATACAAAAAACTCTGTGTCAGAAATATTGGGTGAACAAATGGCTGTTACTAAGGAAATTATTTTTTTAAGGAGGGACATAAGATCTGAATTGCTTAGACATAGTAAATACTTGTTAAATTTAATTGTGTTGGTTGCCAAAAAACAATTACTAGAAAATGGAAATCAAAGTCTGAACCAATTATATCTGAAGTATTGAATTAAATTATAAGAGATAAAAGGGAGGGAGCAAATTACATAGAAGTAAATGGAATTGGTGGGAGCAATACATGCAGAATAATGTTCAGGAGGAATTAAATTATAAGAGATAAAAGGGAGGGAGCAAATTACATAGAAGTAAATGGAATTTGTGGGAGCAATACATGCAGAATAATGTTCAGGAGGAATTAAATTATAAGAGATAAAAGGGAGGGAGCAAATTACATAGAAGTAAATGGAATTTGTGGGAGCAATACATGCAGAATAATGCTCAGGATGAATTAAATTATAAGAGATAAAAGGGAGGGAGCAAATTACATAGAAGTAAATGGAATTTGTGGGAGCAATACATGCAGAATAATGCTCAGGAGGTGCAGTGAGATTTAAGGGAAGCAGGAATTTAGCAATTTATGTAATGTTGGACTGACGATAGTTGAAAAGAAAGAAAAGATGTGATATAATGTATGTAAATGGGAAAAAAGTTAATATGGTTTGATTTATTTTCTGTTAGCATATGTTTGCATGTGTCTTAAGTGATAATTTAATATAGTTTTTTTTTAAAGACAGAAAAGTAAACATTTAACTTCTAGTCTGTTTCTCTAGGTAGGAGTAATTTACTGGGCTTGGCTCAGGGTCTTGCACAGGCAATTAATCTTTCTTGTAAGGTATTTTCTGGTAAAATGAAAAGAGATTCCCTTCCTGTCAAAAGAGTTTCAGGATGCTAAATCTGTAAGGAAATGTAAAAGGACAGATGCAGGCTTTTCTTCTCTTGTTTCTGATTCAGACTCTGTGGAGAGTGTAGTATCTGAATATCCCCGTGAGGGATTCACTTTCTCTGTGATTACTTCCAGGATGACCAGTGTTTTTTAGAAAGAGAACAGTGAGGTTCCCTAGTCCTTCAGAAAATACTATAAATTGCTACAGTTTGAATTTCTAGAACCTTTACCCATCATCCAAGTGCTGTCAGCACTGGGGATATATTTGTCACAGCTTTTGAGTTCGCTGACAGTAAGTCTGCTGTACCTCTAAGATAGTAGATAGAATGTGCACAGTTTCTCATTTTTTCTAGTTTTTTTAACACTCATCCCAGACCTGACCCAGCAGTTACAGCTTTAGTTAATGCTGCTGCTGCCAAACATTTTGTTAATTCAAATCCCCCTCCTCCAGACAAGGATGGTAAAGCTACTTATAAATCTGGGAAAAAGTTGATGCTTCTGCTTCAATGTTTGGAATTCTGAATTGTCAGGCTCGTGTTAAATCCTATACTGACTAATTGCAAAAGTATGAGGAATGTTTTAGCTGCAGTTTCCTCTTGTGAGGAAACATTTGTTTTGTATAGTCTAGTTTATTTGTATCTCATGTCATTACTCACTGTTTGAAATGTGTTTGACTTTATATATACTGCTTCCAGCACTGTTGCCACTGGTACTGTTTTAAGGAGGTTTGCACAGTTGGTTATGTTCTCAGAACCTCCCAGAAGTTGTCAAAAATGAAATTTTGACTTTTCCTTTGGAAAGAGATTTAGTTTTTGGACCCTCTGCTCCAGAGGTTATTGAAAGGTGTGATGAGAGAGGTAAACTAATTCAGAGAAATTGTCAGATTTTCAGCTCTTCTTCTGTAAATTTTCCATGCGATTTTCTGCTCCCTCGTCCAATTTTGGCAGTCAAAATAAACAGTGTCTGGAGAATGCTGCTACGTAGCTGTTTAAAAAATGATGGTAAGGACTTTCCAAAAAGAATGACTCTCCCCCGACAAACACTGCCTTGCAGTACCTTACCCTTTCCGGAAAGTCTTAATCTCCACTTCTGTCTTTGGCAACACTTTCAGACAAATGGGTTCTGAAGCTGATCTGACTTGGATACAGATGGCAGTGGGAGGAAATTCTGTCTTTCCATGGAATTCCTCTTCATCTGACAGACCAAACCCTTCTCGTCCTTCCTGGCCTGAATCACATGCTGTCTTATCAAACCCTTCTCTTCCTTCCTGAATCACATGCTGTCTTATCAAACCCTTCTTGTCCTTCCTGGCCTGAATCACATGCTGTCTTATCAAACCCTTCTCTTCCTTCCTGGCCTGAATCACATGCTGTCTTATCAAACCCTTCTCGTCCTTCCTGGCCTGAATCACATGCTGTCTTATCAAACCCTTCTCTTCCTTCCTGGCCTGAATCACATGCTGTCTTATGGGGTTAATAGAAGCACTTCCTCCTTCCCAGTTCGGAAAACAATTTATTCAAGAATGTTTTTAGTGCCAAAGAATGAAAATTACTGGAGACTAGTTCTGGACCTTTCTTTCCTGAATCCACATAGCGCATGCACTCAGGTCACTCCACAACAAGTACAAATATGACTCTGTCATTGTCCATGTTGGTGTGAATGACCTGAGACGTACCTCCCTGGACTACATGAAAAGGGACATGGAGGAGCTGTCTGATCTTGTAGCCCAGGCAGGTATGACCCTAGCTCTGAGTAGCATCCTGCCCTCACCCAGAATGATACCACAGTACAAGGACAAAATGATTGACTTCAACATTTGGCTAAGCTTCTGGTGTCATTCTAAGGGGATCCAGTATCTGTCTGCCTGGGATGACATGGTCGACAAGCCACGAAGGTTTGCCAGAGATGGCCTGCACCTGTCGTCCCTGGGATTCCGGATACTGGCTAAGGCTCTAGCCACCCCTATAGAGCCTTCTTTTAGGCAAGGTTCAAATGACAAAGTCACCACGCTAACAGGTACAGGCAAGAAGAATATGAGGGTATTGCTACTCAATGCCAGAAGTCTAATCCTCAAAATGCACTCTCTCGAGGCACTCCTTAAAATGGAGAACATCGACATCTGTGCAGTGACAGAGACCTAGTTCAAGGCTCCAGAAAGTACCCCTGCATTACCAGGCTATAATTCATACCACACCTTTCGGCCACCTAACCTGGACCGAAACACTAAAGGCGGAGGCGTGTCCATATTCATTAAAGATATCCACACCTCCAGGCTAGTTGCTCAGCATAATGCATCCGAGATTATCCAAGTGCAACTAACTCTGGGCAAGACCGCAATCCAAATTGTAGCTTGCTACAGATCCCCCACCATGCCCCAGGATTCCCACTCCTTATTTCTTAATACACTGGAAAATATTAGGGTACAACCTAACACCCTAATAATGGGCGATTTCAACTACCCTACCATTAACTGGGAAAACTACTCATGTACCAAGTCTTGTGCTCAACGTTTTCTGGAATTCATAAATTCCAATGCCATGGATCAACGTATCCACACCCCCACCAGGGGCAGCAATATCCTAGACCTGGTTATTACCAACATGGGCAACCGGTGCTCCACACCAGAGGTCAATTCCTCGTTGGTCAGATCCGACCATAAGCTAATCACCCTAGACATCCACATCCCACCCCCCATTAGGGAAATCACAGTAAAAAATTTCTCCAAAGCCAACTTCACGCTTCTTAATACAGAACTGGCAAATTTCACGACACCCATGCTGATGGACAATAGAGGTATGACTGCTGAATCCTACACAAATGCACTTTATAAGCACTTACATGAGTGCATGGATCGTGCAATCCCTAACAGAACCAAGATGCTATCCTCCAAAAAAAGGAAGCCAATCTGGTGGTCTCCTGCCATAAACAAACTCTACAACAGAAGAAAGAAACTGTTGCAAAAAAGAGTAAAATCCCATGATTGGAGAAACTCCCTGGTCAGCTTCAGTAAGAAGCTGAGATCCCTCATAAAATCCTCCAAAGCTAGTTATGAAAACAAAATCGCCACTGACTCGAAAGACAACCACAAAGCATTCTATAGCTATGTCAAGAATCTCAATGGCAACACTCAGATCTGCTCTGAGTTACAGCACAATGGCACTAAATATACAGAACCAACGGATATTGCTAACATCCTGGCAGATAGGTTCAGTGCTAACTTTACCCCTCTGTCATCCCCTAAAGGGCCCATCTGTATACCAGAAGAATGCAAAGTTCCTATAATCACAGCTGCACAGGTAAAAAACACATTATCCAAAGCCAAGAACACAGCATCCATGAGACCTGACGACATCCCAGGCTGTGTTCTACATGAACTACAGAATGAACTGGCACCCCACCTAAGTACCATGTTCAGTCATAGCCTCACCTCAGGCTATGTACCCACTGAATGGCACACAGCGACAGTTATCCCACTCCACAAAGGGGGAGCCACCACAGACCCCGGAAACTACCGCCCCATTAGCCCAATGAGCCTGGTCTGCAAGGCTATGTAACGTATCATCCAAACTCAGGACCCCACCCAGTTCGGGTTTGTAAAAGGCAGACTATGTCTCCTAAACCTGATAGACTTCTTTGAAGCAGTCACCAAAGCCGTAGATGAGGATAAGGTGGTTCACACAGCCTATCTAGATCTCGTCAAGGCTTTTGATACCATCCCCCACTCTGGAATTATAGATAAACTCACTAAACTAGGTATAAATCCCTATGTCACAAGATGGGTTGCCAACTGGCTCACTGACAGAACCCACACTGTGAAAGTAGCAGACTCCAAATCCAGCTTCAGACCAGTGACAAGTGGAGTATGACAGGGTTCAGTCCTGGGTCCTCTCCTATTTGGTATCTACTTCTCTGAAGTACAGGCCAACACAGAAGGTCTTTGGCTAACGAAGTTCGGAGATGACTGCAAACTAGGAGCCATAATCAAAACTCCAGAAGATGTGGACATCCTACAAAAGGGCCTTGCTGAGACAGATGCCTGGTGTCAAAGCCATGGCCTCAAGCTCAATGCCAAAAAGTGCATTGTCATTCCTTTTGGTAAAAACTCAGTACCCATGAACTACCACATAGGAGGTAATCTACTTAACACCGAAAGTGTGATAAGAGACATTGGGACACAGGTGGACAGTAGTCTCCTCTTTGATAATCACATCGCCACAGTAGTCAGGAAATCCTTCTATGTGGCACACCTCATCACAAAAGGTTTCTCATCTAGGAAAAAAGAAGTAATTGTTCCCCTCTACTCGTCACTCAGTAGACCCATTATAGAGTACAATGCCCCTTTTGGTATGTACCTCACAAGACATCTACAACAACTGGAAAGGCCACAGAAATACCTCACAAAGAGGATTACCAGCCTCAAAGAGATGCCCTATGCAGACCGTCTCAAAAAACTGCAGCTTTACTCCGTTGCATATCGCCTACTCAGAGGCGATCTCTACCTAACACAAAAAGATATGTCAAACCCAGAGCTTTTAGACATGCTCCACTTAAAGAAATCCCAATCCCTATGAGCTACACGCTCTAGGGACCTAAACCTCGTCACCACATTAAACAGAACATGCTGGAGGGATAGATTCCTGTCCCAGAGACTTCCCATACTCTGGAACAAACTACCTGTCTATATCAAACAAAGCTCCTCATTAGCACTGTTCAAGAAAAATCTTGATGATTGGATGGGAGATAGGAAATTCACCCCGGGATCACTTCTGTGGCTCTGCTCAACAATGGCACAGGAAAATAATTTTCTTGGGTGGCGAAAGCCAGGGTACCTTTGGCTAGGCTTATATAGGCCCTAGGGCCAATAGCCTAGTACCTACCTATGAACCTATGAATCAGTTTGTGATAGTGCCCAAGGTCAGTATGCTTTCACTTCACAACGTTTTAGCTGCTCTTCCTCACTTGAGTTGTTGAGTAAACTTAGGTATCATCACATTCATATGCATCCAGATATCAAGTGTCTCTTTAGGTTTTGTGTGCCTAGATCATATTATCACGTCTTTCCCTTAACTTTGGGCTATCTACTGCTCCTGGGGAGTTCGCAAAGTTCCCAGCTCTTGTCATAGCACATTGCAGGCTACAGGGTATTTACATTTTTCCACATTTAAATGTCTTGCTTATCTTTGCAGAATCTTTTTCAAAGTGTCAGGAATCTCTTTTTGCGATATGAGATCTCCTACACAGGCTGCGATTCCAAGAGGACACACAAAAGTATTTAACTCCATCACACATTATTGTGTTTCTGGGGTGCCCAGTAGACACTTCACTACATAGAGCTTTTCTTCTGCAGAAAAAAAAAGATCTGTATATAGATCTTTTCCGGGGGGCGGGGGTTCACTCAGACTTCTATCATTTTAAGGGAATGCTTCAGGATTCTGGGTCACTCAGACTTCGCATCAGGATTCTGGGTTTTATGGTATCGGTGATTCTCCTGATACCTCTTGCAAGATTCTACATGAGAAAGATACAGTGGTTTCTGAATTCCCTTTGTTCCCAGCACTAACACCTATTGTATCGTCAAACTCCAGTTCTGAAATTTCTGAGAACAGAAATTATTTGGTGAAGCCGTCAGATATCCTTGAATCCAGGTGTCTCCTTTTCTCCTGCTCCAAAGCAGTCAGTCACAACAGATGCCTCAGAATTTTTTGAGGAGCAGTGTCAAGGGACAACAGATACCTCAGAATTTGTTTGAAGAGCAGTGTCAAGGGACAACAGATGCCTCAGATTTTGTTTGATGAGCAGTGTCAAGGGGAATAAAATTACAAGGTCTCTGAGACAAAAAAGACAAACACACTTAAATATAAAACGCTATCTGTTATAACGGCTGTCAGCTCTGTGAATTATCTGTGGTCCTCAGGACCTCTTCAAGCAGTTACAGACAATATCACAGGAATATGGTATGTAAACAAGGAAGGAAGAACCAGACCTCGATCCCTTTGCAGACTAGCCATGCTAGTATGGGATATAGCTTCACAGCACAATCTCGCTCTACAGGCAACTTGCATTCCGTCAGAGCAAAGCTGTGTGGCAGACAAGCTAAGCAGGACAAATGCAGATTCCTATGAATGGAAACTAGATCCGGTTCTTCCAAGGTTTGATCCATCCGTGAGTAACTCATCAGGTAGACCTTTCTGCCTCCTCTTTCTAAACATTCAGCTGACAAATTTTTGTTCCAGGACTGCAAGCAAGAAGGCATGGAAGATAGGTGACTTAAGAGTTTGTATGTCTAGATCATATTATCAGTTTTTTTCTTTACCTGTCCAGTGCTACTAGAGTGTTCAAAGCGTCTAACTTCTCTCAGTCTAGCTCCTGTCATAGCATATTGCAGGCTACAGGGTATCTAGTTCTGGTATCCTGGGTACTTCTGATTATTCATAAGGAATCTTGAAAGATTATTTTGGTGACTGTTCTGGCCCAGGCAGTAGTGGTTTTGCCTTCTTTTGGAATTGGTCAGGAGCAGTTATCACAAGCTTCCGCACAGATTGGATATACTCACCCAAAAGCAGGGATATTGATGCATCCCAGTCTCAAACGACTAGAACTAGGGTTGGGAGGGTGGCCTAATGGTTAAGGTGTTTCCCTTACAAACACAAGGTGCAGGGTTTGAGTCTCACAAGAGGTAATTGGTTAGGCTTAAAATGGCTCACAAGGGCAGTTAGCTTATTACTAATCTATGAACCTATAAGAAGTGACTGTGTGGATGATGGGGCCTTAATACCTTTCAGGCACCAATTTTCTGAGGAAGTGCAGCAGGTACTAATGGAGGCGAGAACGCCGCGACTCAACTTGTTCGACTTTTCTCAGTAGGCTTTCACAATACTCCTTACCTGTCTGGAAGGCAACAAGCCATTAAATGTCAGCAAACCTACTCATCCTTTCAACCAGTTAGTACAGGTGTGTTTTTATTAATGACCTCCACTCACCATATTAGTGTAGTTCAGTATGCAGATGACTTAACATTAATATGGGAAGTCAATATTGTGGGAAGAAATAGCCAGGGAATTGTTATGGCTAGGCTTATATAGGCCTTAGGGCTGATAGCCTAGTACCAACCTATGAACCGAAGAACCTATGTGTGGCCTCAACAATAAATAAGTTCCAAGACATTACCCAAAAATATTTTCCTCTGTAGAAACCTGGCTCAAAGAATAAACCTCATACTCAACCCCAAGAAAGTTAAGTTAATGCTTTTCACCTCAAAATGTTGCGAAAATCAAAAGCAATATTTTACTGTAAAGTCAGCAAATACTGTCATTGAAACTGTAACTAACAGTAAACTTCTAGCCATTATAATAGATCATCTCAAATATGACCACCATACACTGCACACCATTACATCTACGCACCAGAAACTAGGCTCCCTTTATAGGATCAATGGATTCCTTACAGATACTGCAAGAAAAACTGTAGCCACCACCTTCTTACTGCTGACTTTGTTATATGCCGTTCCTATCCTAACAAACTTAAACAAGACTCAAAGAAAGAAACTCGCCTCCTGCTACAATAAAATGGTTACATTTGCCACCAGTCTCCCTCATGGGACACACCATTGTCTTAGCTTAAACCAATTAAACTGGATTGAACTGCACACATATCTAACATATTCACAACTGACTCCAGCACACAAAATTCATCATCCAGAAAAATGCCCTGCACTACAAAACGTGTTACCAGTCTGCTGTCCAGCAAAGGACCTCTGTTCTAGTAACAAATTCTTATTACTTAAAAGTAAGTCAAATAATGTCGCAGGTGACTCTACTCCCAGTGTGTCGCTAAACTGTGGAATAGTATCCCCATGCAAATAAAACACTGACAAACTCAGTAGTTTTAACCCACTGCTTAAACATCTTAACCAATCCTGGTCTTGTACATGCTCATCTTAGGGTTAAAACTTTTTCACTGCACAATACTATCCAAGTGCTCTCCTTTATGTCCAAATCCAGACCAGTAACGAGCGGTGTGCCTCAGGGCTCTGTCCTGGGGCCACTCCTGTTTGGCATATACTTCTCAGAAGTACAGGCAAGCACGGAAGGGCTGTGGCTGACTAAGTTTGCGGACAACTGCAAACTGGGTGATATAATAGAGTCTCCGGCCGACATGGAGATCCTCCAGAAGGGCCTAAATGAGACTGATGCATGGTGTCAAAGCCATGGTCTCAAGCTAAATGCAAACAAATGCGTAGTAATCCCCTTTGGAAAAAACAGAGTACCCGCAAACTACAACATAGGAGGTAATCCCCTGAAATCTGAAGAAGAAATAAGGGATCTAGGGACCCAAGTAGATAGTCAGCTTTCCTTTGATAACCATCTTGCCAAACTGGTTAGAAAATCCTATGTGACCCATCTGATCACAAAAGGGTTCGCATCAAGATCTAAGGATGTAATGGTGCCCCTCTACTCTTCCCTCATCAGACCCATTATTGAGTACAATGCACCAGTTGGAATGTACCTGGCTAGACATCTCCAGCAGCTGGAGAGACCACAGAGGTACCTAACCAAGAGGATTACTGGCCTCAAACAGTTGCCCTATGCAGCATGATTGAAAAAGCTAAGACTGTTCTCTGTTGCATACCACTTTCTCAGAGGTGATCTCTGGCTAACGTACAGAG
Organism: Protopterus annectens; assembly: GCF_019279795.1. NCBI lineage: Eukaryota > Metazoa > Chordata > Ceratodontiformes > Protopteridae > Protopterus > Protopterus annectens. Next base: position 18,225,451 of record NC_056732.1, on the reverse strand, counting down.
CCCTGTCCATCCCAGAATTGTTGAACATGCTCCATCTTAGCAAAACCAAATCTACTTGAGCTACATGCTCTCGGGATATAAACCTCAACACAACAATGAATAGAACATGCTGGAGGGATAGATTCCCTTCGCAGAGACTTCCCTTACTATGGAACAGGGTCCCGATCTACATAAGACAGAGCCCCTCACTATCACTCTTCAAGAGGAACCTTGATGAGTGGATGGGTAACAGAAAATTTACACCGGGGATCACACCAACAGCACTACTAGATAGGGGCCAAGGGTACTAGCTGCTAGTACAAGGGTCTAGGGAACTACTAAAGGGGCGGTGAATACCGCACAACGTGGCTGGGCTAATATATGCCTTTGAGCAGATAGCCCAGTACCAACCTATGAACCTATGAACATAATGTTATCAGCATGTTACTGAAATGACAAAACTATTTTTATACATAATTGCTGCCTGTACGGTCCAGTAAATTGCACATGTGCTTTCTGTTTAGTAACTTCCACCTCTGTAAAATCTTAGAATGTATAAATATAATTACTGTTTGTGTATAAATGTAAATAGAAATGTAACTACTCTGTGTTTGACTGGAACTCAGTATAACGCAATGTAAGCAAATGGAGCTTTTCTCCCTGGACCTGTGCTGAAAATGGGTATTACCCAGTTGGACTTTCCTAGTAAGAATGGTCAGTAAATGCTAGAAAATCAAGGAGATGGACAATGTGTTCTAGTTATTGCCAGCAAAACAGCAGGCACCCTTTCAGGGCTGGTGTTTCGATGCTTTTGCATTGTTTGTGTGAGCTACTGTCCTGTGACCTGTCTTACTCCTCTGCCAAGGTTCATTTCACTACCATTTTAACATGTCTGACCATGGAACCCCTCTTTCGTTGCATTCTCATGTGAAAATATTTTTGAAAGGGATACTACATAGGAAGTCTCCCAGAAAACCTCCAAAAAGTGAAACACGAACTAGTACAGCACAGGACGGACTGTTTAATGAATGTAAGCGCTTTCGGCTAAGATATTCCTCAGCCTTCTTCAGACAAAAACAAGTTACAAATCACAGCAGTACTTTATATAAAAAACATGTACTGATTAAAACAATTAAAATACAAATTAATTAACCACTTAACTAGCTGAAAGCTTGTATCTTAAAGGGCTAATACCTATTAATACAGGCAAACATTTGCTTTACCACTCATTGCACGTTATAATACAAGACATGTCAAAATTGCTTGTATTTTCTATTTTCTAAATAAACAATAAACTATAAACAAATAAATTGCACATTTATGAAGTTTTTAAGGAGTTTTTAAAAACTTATCAAGTGTATCCAGTATATGACCTATTATTAAATCAAACACAAAAAAATTACAATACTCTAGACTAGCATACACTAAGCTAGAAGACGCTAAGCTAAAATAAAAGCCAAGCTAAAATACGGAACTCCCGAGAAAGTATAACTATGTAAAATATGTAAAAGTATGTATTTAATTTAGTTAAATAGGTCATATACTGGATACACTTGATAAGTTTTTAAAAACTTCATAAATGTGCAATTATTTGTTTATAGTTTATTGTTTATTTAGAAAATAGAAAATACAAGCAATTTTGACATGTCTTGTATTATAACGTGCAATGAGTGGTAAATCAAATGTTTGCCTGTATTAATAGGTATTAGCCCTTTAAGATACAAGCTTTCAGCTAGTTAAGTGGTTAATTAATTTGTATTTTAATTGTTTTAATCAGTACATGTTTTTTATATAAAGTACTGCTGTGATTTGTAACTTGTTTTTGTCTGAAGAAGGCTGAGGAATATCTTAGCCGAAAGCGCTTACATTCTTTAAACAGTCCATGCTGTGCTGTACTAGTTCGTGTTTCACTTTTTGGAGGTTTTGTCGTTTATACATTTTTCAGTGTTTTTCGCAAGTTTGTCAAGTCTCCCAGAAAGCCGGTGGCACTTCCTTGGGATCTTAATTTTGTGTTACAGATGCTAACGCTTGCTGCGTTTAAACCAGCTCATCAGGCTGACTTGAAGTTCTTAAAATGAAAACAGTTTTGCTGATTGCTCTGACCTCTGCAAGAAGAGTGTCTGAGTTCCAAGTTTTTATGATGGATCAACCTTAACCTTAACTCATTTTTCACAGAGACAAGGTTTATGTGAGAACTTATCCTTTGTTATGCCTAAAGTGATATCCATCTTTACTTTAAGCCAAACTGTCCCTCTCCCTGTTTTCCTTTCAGAATCCCCAAAATGACTGAGAACAGATACTTCATGCCTAAAATGTCCACAGACATCTCGAGTACTGTCTTGATGGAACAAAATCTTTCAGAACTTCTGATCAGTTTGTTTCTTTTGAAGGTAAGAAAGGGCAACCTGTGTCAAAGCACACTGTTTCCAACCTACTGTCTCAAACTATTACCTTTTGTTATTCTCACCACAACAAAGCTGTTCCATGTAGGGTCAAGGCACACACTGCCAGGGCCTTCTTGGCTTCATCTGTTGCTTTTTGGAAAGGGTTGGAATCTAAAAGTATTCTAGAAGCACCAGCTTGGTATATGCATACGTTTACAAAGCACTATAAGCTTGATTCCTTTTCTAGGTGTAGGACAGGCTTTACTAGGACCATTCTCCAGGGGCTCCTGGACCCTTCCCCTTCCGTCTCCCATTTGAAGCTGTTGTAATGTATCCATATAATTTAGGTTATTATTAAGAACATAGGGCAGTCATGTAAGAGCAAACTTACCATAACGGTAGATGTTCGCATGATCACTGCTGCTATAGCCACTGCCACCCCCCCCCCCTTGTGGTTTTCATGCTGGGGTGTAGACATGTATTTTTCTTTTCCTAGCAATATCCCCTGCACTCTTTTTAGCCAACTCAGGTCAAGCTGACTAATAGTTTGGGTGTTTGGAAGGTGCCCTGAATCTTTGGAAGCTGGCTGGCTGTTATATCCTATGCAGGATATAATCTTTATAGCCATGGCTACTGCAGCTGTGATCATTTGAACATCTGCTGTTCTGGTAAGTTTACTTACACAACTGTACTTTGTGTGGAATCCTCATTTCACCTAAAATGATGTCTAGATCCAAGGAAAAGTTAGTTGAATTCAACATGTGGCTATGTTGCTGGTGTTTCTCCTGGTGATCCAATGTATGTGTAACCCTTGTAAGAGATGATTGACAGTCCCACTTGCTTTGCAAAAGGTGATCTACATCTCCTGTATATTGGTCAAAGCCTTTACACACCCCCATTGTGCCTTTTTCAGACAGAGCTCATCTAATAAACATACTAACTGTAGATCAGTGTGTGTGATGTACCCTTAAGAAACATTCCATTCAGTTGACACATGCGTATACGTACTGAACACATGCAAGCAGGAGTGCCATTTTGAGTGAACAGCCAGAGTGAGAGCTTGTATGTATGTAGTCAGTTAGATAGTTCATTTAAGTTCAGTGTTCCTGCCATCCAGCCTGATGTGTTTGTATGCAATAAAATACTTAAACTAGCACCCAAGCCTCATCGTCTTCTTATTGCACATAAGACGAGCGACATGTTGTCAGAATGAGATCCAGTGTTACAGCCATGAGGAAACCGGTTAAAGTTGGAGGAATATATAGGATTGGATCATCCCTATTGCCCAAATGACTCACAAAACAGGTCAGAAACAAATTCCAGGTGCTCAAACTCGTGTAAATGATTCCTTTCATTACAAATATAAAATGAAGCACTCAGAACACTGAAAACAAATTTCTTAAAAGAAATGTCCGAAACTGTGACATATTGATAAAAAGTATTCAAAATAATTGCGAAAACATTTAAAACAATATCCAAATCGCATAAAATGTACAAAAAAGGGAAAACAACCATATTTTTTTGCTGTGCACCACTTTTTCCCATTAACTAAAGCTATTCAAAATATGTAGTTTGCAAAGTGTTTGCAAGTGTGTGCAGTATTACAGCAGTTATTTTGCAAAGTACATTTATTTCAAAGAATATTTTGCAAAATACATTCTTTTGAAGCGCTTATTGTGCATTTGAATATTATTACAAGTACCTGGTGTGTGTGAATGTTCATACTTAATTACAAGGACCATTTTGCATTGTGTTTTACTATAACCTGTGGGCATGCCAGAAGGATTTCGCAGACCCGCACCACTTGTGTTTGATAATATTGCAGAAAATTGGAGGGTGTTTGAGCAGGAATACGATATGTACAAAGGCATTTATTCTTCTTAATTTAGCTGGTTCAGAGGCCATTGAAAGACAGCATTCATTTGTGTATACACCTGCTGTGTTTGCAGGGAGAGGGGGAAGACCGCCATATTGTGCAAAGCTATGGAAAGGATCATCATGGACCTCATAAATAAAGATATTGGGGACCTACAGACACTGGATCCTACCCAGTTCGGCTTTGTTAAGGGCAGATCCTGCCTCTTAAACCTAGTCGACTTCTTTGAAACAGTCACCAAGGCCATTGATGAAGGGAAGGTGGTCCACACAGCCTACCTGGACCTCACAAAAGCCTTCGATACAATACCCTACTCGGGCATTATAGATAAGCTCACCAGCTTAAATATAAACCCCTATGTCACTAGATTGGTTGCAAACTGGCTCAAGGACAGAACCCACATGTCAAGACTCCAAACCAGTTACAAGTGGCATCCCACAAGGCTCAGTCCTGGGACCTCTCTTGTTCGATATATATTTCTCGGAGGTACAGGCCAATATGGAAGGACTGTGGCTGACCAAGTTCACAGATGACTGCAAACTGGGCGCCATAATCGACTCTCCAGCCGACACAAGCATCCTCCAAAAGGGCCTCATAGAAACAGACAACTGGTGCCAGAGCCATGGCCTCAAGATAAACGCCAAAAAGTGTATAGTCATCCCCTTTGGCAAAAACAAAGTGCCCACAAATTACCACATAGATGGTAATCCATTAAGTACAGATGAAATAATTAGGGACCTGGGGACCCAAGTTGATAGCAATCTCTCATTTGACAACCACGTGGCCAAAGTGGTTAGAAAAAAAATTTATATAGTCCACCTAATCATGAAGGGATTCACATCTAGATTAGGGGAGGTCATCGTGCCTCTTTACTCTTCCCTCATCAGGCCCATAATCGAGTACAATGCCCCTTTTGGGATGTACCTTACCAAACACCTGCAGCAACTGGAAAGACCCCAAAAGTACCTCACCAAGAGGATCAAAGGGCTCAAACAGATGTCATATGCTGCCCAGTTAAAGAAACTCCAGCTCTACTCAGTGGCATACCGCCTGCTCAGAGGCGACCTGTGCCTGACGTATAAAGCCATGTCCAACCCGGAATTAAGGGACATGCTGCACCTCAAAAAATCCAAATCCCATCGAGCTACACGCTCGAGAGACTTGAACCTCAGCACTGAAATAAGTAGGACATGCTGGAGGGACAGATTCATAACCCAGAGGCTCCCTTCACTCTGGAATAAAATCCCAGTCCAGGTTAGGCAGAGTCCCTCATTGACTCTCTTCAAGAGGAATTTTGATGAGTGGATGGGAGATCGTAGGTTTACCCCGGGTATCACTTCTGTATCACTGTTAGACAGAGGCACAGTATACTAACCTCGAAAAAGGGCATAGCAAAATTAATTTAAAATGGGTGGCGAAAGCCAAACATACTCTGGCTAGGCTTATAAATGCCCTAGGGCAGATAGCCTAGTATGAACCTATGGTACCATCTGAAATGTGGGAAGACTCTTGAGTGCTTAAAATGTAAATTTAGAGAAATGTGTAGCCTCCAAACGAATGTTACCATGGAAAGGCACTTGTTTTACACAATAGATCAAAAGCCTGGTGAAACTTTTGCTGCATATATACTGACTTGAGAAACAACGGTAAAACATGCTGATCTGGTGATGTGAGAGATGAGTTGATAACAGACAGGCTTCTGTATTTCGTATTAATAATGACACAGTGAGAAAGATTTTGCTTTGCGGCAGTGATTTGACATTAAATAAGACCACTGAGATTTGTCAGATATATGAGCTTGCAGAAAGGCACACAAGTATGCTTACAAATGAGCAAGCAAGCCTTCCAGTACCTTCCACAGCTCATGTAGATAGCATGCAGCACGTGGCTAAAAGATACAGGCCTAAGGGCGTGGCTCCTACAAAACCCAGAGCAACTTCAGTAAGGTTTAAGGTGCACACAGCAAACCACAGGGGTGACTCAGTAAGACCCATAGTCAGCTGTTGTAATTGTGTTGGTAATCATGAACCCAAACAGGAAAAGTGCTTAGATTTTGGTCAGCAGTGTCATTCTTGCAATAAGTGGAATCATTTGAAAAGATTTTGTAAATCAAATATGGCACATTCTTTTATTAAAAGAGGGCATTCCAAGAGGCAAGTTGATCAGTTAGGATGCTGCAACCCTACTTTGTATGTTGATGATGTGTCTGTGCTTGGTGAAACAGTCAATGCAGTAGATTTGTGGAAAAAAACAAAATGTTTTGTACTGTTTGGATTGTTTTGTACTGTTTGGATTAATGGAAGTCCCATAGAGTGCAATGTTATATCAGCAGAAAAGTTTGCTAGAGTAAAAGCTACAGAATAACTTGATTTGACAGTGTGCGAAGCTTGTTGCATATGGTGGTAAAGAGATTCAAACCGAAGGCTCAGTACTGCTTTCGTGTTACTCTGCCGGAAACAGCTATGACTTGCAGTTTTGCATAGTCAAGAGACACATGCAGTCATTATTAGGCCTCAGAGACAGTTGGAAAATGGGAATGCTTTCATTTAATAAAGAAGTCCACCATGTAAGCCTGCATGACAACAACTCAAATTTTGCCCATACTGTTTTTTCTGAGTATGCTGATATTTTTGCAGACAGACTAGGCAAACTACCAGTTGTGTACTCTATGAAGTTAGACCCAGAGGTCAGCCCAGTTATCAGAGCAGCACAGAAAGTTCCAGTAGCTATGCAGAACAGAGTCAAAGCTGTGCTAGACAGAATGGTGCAGCTGGGAGTAATCTGTCCAGCAGAACCTACTGAACAGTTTCCTCCATAATAGTAGTTCATAAGAAAAGCTCAATGATATCAGAATATGTATTGATCCAAGAGATCTGAACAAAGCATTAAAAAGGCTTCATCATTCAATGCACACAGTTGAGGTAGTTGCCGTCATGCCAAACACCACTCTTTTCAGTCTTAGATGCAACAAGTTTATTTTGGCAAATTTTACTTGACTGAAAATCTTCATTGCTAACCACATTCAGTACACCATTTGGAACAGGGGTGGGCAAACTTTTTGATTCGTGGGCCACATTGAGTTCTAACATTTGACAAAGGGGCCGGAACAGGAGCAGATAGATGGCATGCTTTGAAAACATCACCTCATTGGGGGAAAAATACACATCTTGGGATATGGAGAAAACATGTGCTTTAATTTCCAATGAAAATGAAGAAAAGCATTACAATAAAATCTCTGACTTCGAAATGAGTCTTTAAACACTGAAAATCAAATAAATGACCATTTTATTTTAAAGCACTGAAAGTTCTGTTATCCTTCAGGATATCACCATCACTCTCCTCCTGATTGTTTTTTTTTTAAATGGTAGGAGATGCAGATGTACTTGTCCTGTTCCTTTTATTCAATTTGTTTCCCCGGTGCCAAAAGTCAACAACGACCAGTGCAAGGACGAAACAGTTGCAGCAAGTCAGTCTGTGAAGCGTTATATTTGATCTGCGCGCACTGTTTATTTTAACAACGTGCGTATCACGGAGACACACACATTTTAATGGGAGCAGTGTTGTTGGTCTCCTTTTTTAGCCAGCGCATCAAAGTCTGGAGTTAGTTTTGTTGTGGCGATTCTCAGGATATTTAGTTGTCCACTCCTTATTGAACACTTGACATTCTCTGTCCACTTTCCTTTTCTTGGGTCCGCTCATCTTCATAGAGGGGTGGTGGGTCAAAGGGTAAAGTGCAAACGTGGAGTAATAGGCCTACGCTTCACCTCAACAAAGCCAATATATCTAGAGTGCGCCATCTAGTGAGGAAACATCAGAATTGCAGGGGAAATAAAACATTAACAAGGTTAATTTATTAAATTTTTCAAGTTTGGCGGGCCGAATCAAAACGTTTAACGGGCCACATGTGGCCCCCGGGCCGTAGTTTGCCTTTGCCTGATTTGGAAGATACAGATTTCTGAGAATGCCATTTGGAATAAATTCTGCCAGTGAAGTATTTCGACATGCGATGGAGCAAATTTGTTCAGGCTATCCATGTGCTGTTATAGTAGATGGTATTCTGTTAGGAGGCTATGGTGAAGTCAAACATGATAGAAACCTCAAGAAAGTTCTGGAAAGAGCATGTGAAGTGAATGTTAAGCTCAATCCTCAGAAGTGCACATTGAGGCAATGTGAAGTTACTTATGTTGGTCACTTGTTTACTAGTTCAAGCTTATGATCAGATCCTTCCAAGCAAACAGCAATTCTCTGGAAGCAGCTCCAGACAATGTTCAAGCCCTACAGCGTTTTCTTGGTATGGTCAACTATCTAGGCAAGTTCATTCCAGATTTAAGCCAGCTTTCAGCACTGCTCAGAGCTGATATGCAAAGATGTAATTTGGTCATGGTCAGAATAGCACCAAAGAGCATTTGATGTCCTGAAACAGAAAATTGTTAAACCACCAACTCTCAGCTACTATGATGTTCACAAACCAGTTACCCTTTTACCCTTTCCTGTGATGCTTCTAAGTTTGGTCTAGGAGCAGTCATTCTTCAAGGGGGGTAGACCAGTAGCCTGTACTTTGAGAACTCTTACCCAAACCAAGATGCAATTTGCCCAAATTGAGAAAGAGCTTTTGGCAATTGCATTTGCATGTTCAAAGTTCCATGATTATATTTATGGTTGACCTATCCAGATTGGAACTGACCACCAACCTCTAGTTACTATTGTGAAAAAGCCTGTGTAGTCCGCTCCAGCCAGACTGCAACACATGATGCGCTAGACTGCAACACATGATGCGCTAGACTGCAACACGATGCGCTAGACTGCAACACATGATGCGCTAGACTGCAACACATGATGCTCCAATTGCAGATGGACTATTTCAGTCTTGTTTATATGAAAAGCAAACTTCTTTATCTTCTGATACCTTATCCAGATCACCCAGAAAAAAAAAACAGAACAGCATAACAATGAAAATCTTTATTTTGAGGTAATGGAAGTGAGAAATCTTTCTTCCACATATCTTGATGAACTCAGAACTCTCACAGCTTCAGATCCAATTCTGCAGAAGCTAAACCTCTTTATCAGTCGAGGATGGCCTTCAAAGTAATCTTGTTTACCAGTAGAAGTGCAACTGTATTTTCCATACAGAGATGAGATTTTGTCAGACAATGATGTCTTTGTGAAAGGTCCTAAAGTGATTGTTCGAAAATTCTTGCAATGAGAGTACATTAAGGTTTTGCATTGTGGCCACCCAGGAACTGATTTTACCAAAAGAAGGACAAGAGGTGTAATATTTTGGCCTTCTGTGTCAAGAGATATTAAGAAAGTACTTTCACATTGTTCAATGTGTAATAGTACAAAGCCGCATCAACAAAAAGAACCACTTCAGTTAAGCCAGATTCCTGAACTACCTTGGTTGACAGTAGGCACAGATCTCTTTGAGTGGAATGGTCAACATTACTTGGTGTTAGTAGACTGTTATTCAGATTGGTTTGAGATTAACCACGTAAATGTTCGACCAAACACCAAAAACACAAATAAACAGGCAAATTCCCTCAAGAACGTCTCCGGAACCAAAATTAATCCACCACGAACCAGGAGTACAATAAAATGCTAAAGTTTATTAACGCAATTCCAAAACTCATATGCGTTTTCGTCCTATCCACTGGACTTCATCAGATAATTCCATACATCCATAAATTCATTTATATACATCCTACTTTATCACTTATCCAATCAAAAACCATCAATTAAATTCAAATACTCAAATCAACTTGTATCTATAAGCTCATGAATATTAAAATTATTGGATAAGTGATAACGTAGGATGTATATAAATGAATTTATGGATGTATGGAATTATCTGATGAAATCCAGTGGATAGGACAAAAACGCATATGAGTTTTGGAATTGCGTTAATAAACTTTAGCATTTTATTGTACTCCTGGTTCGTGGTGGATTAATTTTGGTTCCGGAGACGTTCTTGAGGGAATTTGCCTGTTTATTTGTGTTTTTCGTTTGAGATTAAGCTACTTCCCAACCTAATTTCTAGTACTGTCATTACTAAAGTTGAAGCAACATTTTTCTGTCCATGGTAGTCCACACAGTTATTTCTGAAAGTGGTGCACAGTTTACAAGTCTGCAGTTAAAGAAATTTGCAGAAGCGTGGGACTTTGTTCATATTATGAGTAGTCCTGAATGCCCTCAGTCAAAAGGCTTGGCTGAACATGCAGTTGAAAGTGCAAAACATCTGTTAGAGAAATTCAGACATGACAATACTGATGTTTTTCTAAACTTATTAAATCTCATAAGCATTCCTTGTGATAAACATCTTGGTTCACCTGCCAAAAGACTTATGTCGAGACAAACCAGAACCACATTACCAATCAGCAGTAATTTATTGGTTCCATGTGCTAAAAACAACAAAGCAGTAAAAACCCAACTGTTGAAGAAGCATTTGTCCCAGAGGTCTTACTATGATAAAACCAGCAAATCGCTCAGTTCAATGAAAAAAGGGGAGATAGTGAGGATGCAGACGTCAAAAAGTTTTCATCGCATAGATTTTGAAAAGTTTGGGTCAAGAACCAAGATCGTGCATAGTGGAATCACAAGGAATGAAATTCAGATGAAATCAGAAGCATTTGTTACCAGTGTCCGAACCAGTGTTACAGCATCTTGCCTGTGACAAAGACTCTAGTTCTCAGAGTGACTTGTCCAGTGTTCTTGTTCCAGAGGATATTCCGGCAGCAATCCCTCTTCCTGAGAAAATCCCCGAGAGTCCTCAAGCAGAACATTCCCCAGTGACTGTCCCTGTTGCTAAACCCACTCCTATCTATTATGTTACGAGGTCAGGTCGCATCTCGAAACCTAGCTCTAGATACACAGCCACCTGGACATGACTGTTATTTTCTTTATTAGTGTCTGTATAATCATTGCTTAAAGAGACGACTCAGTAACGAGGGAGGATGTATATCAGAGTGCGTGATGTACCTTTAAGAAGCATTCCAGTCAGTGGGCACATGCATATATGTACTGAGCATGTGCAAGCAAGAGTGCCATTTTGAGTTAGCAGCCTGAGTGAGAGCATGCATGTATGTAGTCATTTAGTTAGTTCGTTTAAGTTCAATGTTCCCGCCATCCATCCTGATTAGTTTGTATGCAATAAAGTACTTAGTCAAACACCCAAGTCCATTGTGTTCTTAATGCGCATAAGATGAGCGACACTAACTTTACAAACTCCTCAGTTACCCAAACTGTTTGATATTAAGGTGTCCCTGCTCAATGCCAGGAGTCGTAGCAATAAACTGCTTGACCTCAAGGCATTTCTGCTTCGGGAATGTGTCCACATATGCATGGTTACCAAGGCATGGTTTAAATCCTTAGAGAGGACCCCTTCTGTGTCTGGGTTAGGACCCCTTCTGGGTCTGGGATTTGTGGCTGTCATACCTTCAGACCCCCTTGATGACTGCAGCAAAGTACCTGTGTTCATCAGGGATAACATCCTTTCCAAACTGTTACCTAGAGACACTCCCCCTGCGATCTAATCAAACTTCACTTAAGGGAACGCAAATGTCCAGCTCATAGCCTGCTATAATAATAATAACCTCCCGTGGCTGTTGATTACCATGGTAAATTCATTTTTAGAGGATGTCCTTATAAGTAAAGGCCGTTAATCCTTGGTGACTTCGACTGCCTTTGATTGACTGGACCAAGTACACCACCTACACTACTGATGTTGGGTATGCTCACTGAAGAGTACCCTGCATCAGAATGTCTGTAAGCTGACCAGGGAGGAAATATTTTGACTTAGTACTCACATACTTGTGCCCTGTCTGCTCCCCTTCCGTGGCCGGGCCTTCTTTAGTAGACTCTGACCATAATACAGTTACCTTTGCCATCAGAACTTCCACTTCCTTAGTAACCAATATCAACCAAATACAACAGTATGATGAAATGTCTAAATTTACCCATAACAACTCAGTGGTTGACCCTGGCTGTGCAGCCAGCTAAAGTAATGATTTTTATGCTGATGTAAGTAAATATGTTGATTTTGGCAGTCCCTTCCAAATCCAAATATGGTGGTAAATGCAAAAATAAGCCCTCCTGTTAGTCTGTTGATATAGACAAACTGTCTAACAGAAGGAATATGCTCCTAAAACTCCATTGTAGGGTCAGAACCCTATAGCGTTATAATTGCATTCACAACCTCACTAAGAAATAGATGTTGACAGCCTTATTTCAGAAGCTTTGCCGATCTTTGCAAACAAATGAAGCACAGGATATCTACAGGTTTGTCGTCTTCAGTTACGCAAGAAAACTGGGTAACAGTACTGCTCTGAACTTTTCATTAATGCTGCCTCCCATTCAAACCCAAAAGGCATTGAAGACATACTGGGTATCAAATTCACAGTAAATTCCCCCCTGAATGTACCATCCCCAAGTCATTCCTTCCCACTCCTCATATCACTAAGGAACAAATTCTTAAAGTGATATCAAAGAACAGAAACATTTCCAACATGTTCCAGCCAACATTACTGGTTTATCTAACTGTTAAACATGCACTCACAGATCCCTTCCTCCATCTGTGTAACTAAGCCTTGCTGCAGATCATGTTCCTGAATCTTGCCACATCACTGTACTAATGCCCTTCCATAAGAGCAGACCCATCACAGACCCCAGGAAGTATAGACCTATCAGTCTCAACAAGTCTCATCTATGAAGCCATGGATGACATCATCACCAACATCATTAAATTAGTCATGGCTTAGTAAATTTAACAAATCTTGAGCCACTGCAGCTTGGCTTTGTAAAGGGCAGGATATGCGCTGTTTCTTGTCAGCTACTATGAGAAGATTAGTCAGGCCATTGACAGTAGTTACACTGTTCATGCTGCCTACCTTGATCTGGCCAACTCATGTGATCACATAATGGCATTGTTTATTCGTTGTCTGACATAAACATAAATCTGTATGTGAAAAGATGGATTGTCAACTGGCTTAATAGAGCACACATCATCTAAGTGTAGGATGCCTCCTCAAAGAGAAAGTGGTGTTCTAAGGGATCTATACTGGGCCCCCTCCTGCTTGGTGTCTATTTTTTGGACCTCCAAACTGGTAGTAGTGATCTGTGATTAACAAAGTTTGATGATAATGTTAGGTTTGGTATGGTTGCCATGGTTACATATACCTTTAAAAAGAAGTGTCTAAAATCAATTCCTGGTACTTAGAAAAAAGGCTCAAATTGAATGCCAGGAAATGTAACATAATCCCCTTTGGAAGGCAGAAACATTCTGCATCTTACTACTTTGAAAACATCCAATTACCATATGAATCAGTGATCGAGAAATCAGGGCATTGAGTTGCTAGTCCCCTCCTGTCTGACCATCATGTGGTGACTGGGGTTAGGAAATCCTTCTATATTTCACTACCAATTGCCAAAGACTTCTCTTTTAAAATCAAGCAATTCATTTTTCCTGTATATTTTGCCCTAGTCAGACATCATATAAAATATAATGCGCACTTTCACTTGTATCTCGCCAGGCGCATTAAAAAAAAATTGAAAAAAAAAACTGAAGGTTCCTAATACAAAGGATGTCTGCCTGGTTCCAAAAATCTTAGCTACGAGGAGAGAGTGGTGTCCGTGTCACTATTCTCAGTGTTGTACAGGCTCCTGAGGGGAGACCTGTGCTTAGTTTACCATACCTTTATGGGTCAAGTTCTTTTAAACCTCCTTTTTTTGACCAGTCAAATTATGCAGCCAATACCAGAATCGGCGATGAAAGAAGAGACTCATCACTTGTTGCTCCACCTTTCTCAGGAACAGGCACCCCCTCCATGTCAAGCAATGTCATGCCTTAACATTCTTCAAATGTAGCTTACACAACTGGATGGAGACACCTAAATTTGCTGAAGGACTTAGAGGCACTACACTACTTGCAAAAGGAGGTCGAGCCCAATGGTGGGTGCTAGCAAGGTGTGCACGTCCTGTGGTCAGGTGTGCATGGCTTGTGCTCAAACTTGCTTTGCATAGCCTCCTATCTACATGCATTCTTTTTCTGTCTTTGAATTTCTAACACTTTCATGTATCTATTTCCACTCCTTTGACAACCAGACAATTAAGTTTATCTTTGTCATGACAGGAAGAAGTGTAAACCAAGCTGATATATAGCCAGCATTGTGAACATTGTGCATCATTCATTACACTGGTTCAAGGACAGCTGACCTTTGCAGTGTCTTGCAGCATATTTGTTTGAGTCTTTTTTTGTCTCAAAGTTCAACTTGCACTTTCATGTAGCTAGTGAGTTTACACTTTTTAACTCATGACTAATGTAAAATGAATAGGCAAAATAAAATGTTCCCATGTAGGGTCTTACTGTAGTGGGTATAATTATTGACTGTAATATACAGGAAGATGCAGACAATTACAGTAGATCTTCACACTGAACCTTCTGCCTACACACTGTGGAACACCAACTCTCCGAATATGGAAACATAAGCAAAATACAGAAGGTTTGCTAACCGTTTCAACTAGGAAGTGCACAGAATGGTTAAGCTGGCAATTCATACAAGAACTTGTGTTGATAACTTAATGCAGTTCAGTAGTATTTACCATAGATATTTAAAAAAAAAAATCTTAGTGAATGTATGGCAAGACTCTTTCAGAGTGGAACTACGTGGAAAATGTAATTTTTAAGGCCTAAACTGAAGATATTCCTCTTAATGAGGAACATTTCAGGGGTATGTAACAGATACTTATTTTCCTTTTCTTTTGTTAACTTCTTAAGGTGTTTTCTGCTTTAAAGTAATACATGACCTTTAGAAAGTGAAGATAGATTTTGAACTGCATAGAGAATGATCTCTTGCATTAGCACATTTTGGATATTGTGCAATATCTACTAGAGGTCAGGGCACCCAACTGATAACAACTGTTGGATTATAAGTTTGAGCTGGTGTTGTCAAATGCTGCTGTGATATTAAAAGTATCTTTAATTAGAAAAAAAACTGCAGGTGGAAGAGTAAAGTGTGTGAAGTAGAAATGTACCAGTGGAGAGCAGATAGCAGGAAAAAAGAACAAGTCCCCCAGTGGTAACAAAGATGTATTCACACTACATTAATTTTTCTCCACTAAACTGACCACAGATGAAGGTTTGTGTATATTTTTCACCATCCTCTTTCTGCTGTCTTTCAGCACTGCTTTTTGACAGTATAAAATGACAGGCAAAGTGATTTACATTAATATTTGTTTCAAGAGTTACAAATTGCATGAATTTTGTTAACACAGGTACTAAGTAACATACAGTAGTATTCAAAACAAAGTTCACGTTTGTCAAAATAAACCAACAAAGCTGTTGGCTATGTTTTCTTTATTCAGAATAGTAGATGTTTAATCAGATTAACTGCGGTAAAATGCAATGATAGCATAATATAACTTGATGTGGTATGCAGTGAACCTCTAGGTGTCATGTCTTTGGAAAGTTAGCTACTGTGCATTAGTATGGCAATCTGAATTTTAATTAACTGCCTAGGGACTACTCAAGCAGTTGCAGGGAGATTTAATGTATTTGATGGCATCAGTATGACATGGCAGGATTCAGCACATCTAACGAATTGTACATCTTGTAGCACAAAAGTGAATTACATATATGGATAAACATATTTCATCCGAAAGGTTTTAAGACCTGGCAAATATGAAGAACAGACAAAGACTGTAAAGATGTGTGCATATCAAACAAATGTTTACTAACTTTGCAAATCACAAGTACCATAATTTGGGAGAACATCGGGATCCATATGGTGAATACCATTACAAAGCTTTTGACTTAACTGGTGGTCGTATATAAAGATATGACAATACTAAAGGACAGCTCTGTCATTTATCTCATTACAATATGATTTACTTTCCTTGTAATACATCATAGAGTGCCACATACAGAAAAAACATCAAAGATTGAAGCAGTGCTATTTTCATGAACTTCAATCATACCCTGACTTAGTAATTAGATCCATTCCTGCCACAGTATAAGAAGCTCAAAGAATTTGGAGAAATTATAAAAGCGAGAAACCATGTGTGGCATGTTTTGGATTTTATGTCGGTTAAACCACCCGGAAATTGAAGGAAGGAATAGGGGAACATTAGAAGGAAAGTATTGACAAATGCTTTGAGTAAGCACACTTCTGGCAATGGTCCAGAACATCAGTTTAAATTTAGGGTGATTGACATGATAGTAATGCTTCTGGAGCATTTCTCCCCGGGCCTCCGCTGAAAATAGGATCTGTGGAACCTAGTCGGACTTTCCCGGTCAACAAATGTTAAATAAATAAATAAATAAAATAAATAGGGGTGGTGATATGAATAATGCCTTAGAGTTAAAAGAATATGAGTGGATTATCAGACTACAAGCCGACAGTAATCCAGGCTTAAATAATACAGTGAGTTTGAATTATCTCCTACTTAAAAGGAAGAAAAGTCTTATTTTAATTGTACTGATGAAGGGTGGTTAGCCCGAAAGCTTTATTGTGTTGTTAAATCTGTTGGCGCTATTTTTTGTGTGAGTTTTGTGAATTACATACAGTGCTGTTCTGTGTTTTTGTGATTAGGGAAATTAAATACACTGGCAGACGGATTAAGCAGAAACCTCATGGACCCACACGAGGGGAAAGTGGAACCAAGGATTTTCAACATGTTGACAAGCAAATGGGGAAGCCCAGGTATAAACCTGTTTGCTTCCCTCCAGAACTACCAGTTGGACAAATTTGGCACAAGGACTCCCCACAAACAAGCTTGGAAAGTGGATGCTCTGTCCTTCAGCTGGAAAAACCTCCCCCCCCCCTTCATCTCCTCTCCAAAGTACTACTAAAGATCAAATAGAACAAACCAAGGACGATTTTGATTGAACCAGACTGGTCATGCCAACACTGGTACCCTCTCATGCGCAGTGTGTCACAGTTGGCCCCATGGCACCTGCCTCAGAATCCTTCCCTGTTGTCTCAGCAGGAGAACCAGATTCTGCACCCTCAGCTTCCAACATTGAACCTAGCAGCCTGGCTAATTACCTAATCTCTCCTTTACCATCCCTCAGTAAACCAGTGATGGATATCATTTTAGAGGCAAGGAGGCCTAGTACTAGAAAATCTTATGCTGAAAAATGGAAAAGATTCTGTGCCTGGAACCAATCTCAAGGGTTGAGCACAGCAGCTCCCAATTTACCTCAGATTTTACAATACTTAACTGAGATGCTTCACAAGGGCCTGTCTTTTTCCTCCATCAAAATTCACTCCTCAGCCATTTCAGCTCATTATAACACAGAACCTCCCCTCTTCTCTCCTCCACTGCTTAAGCAGTTCCTCAGAGGGGCCAGAAATTTAAGACCACCCAGGAAAGCTCCAACCCCAGCCTGGGACCTTAACTTTGTCTTGGAGAAACTCACTCTTCCTCCTTTCAAGCCAGCTGCTACTGCAGATTCAAAATTTCTTTCTTGGAAAACAGCTTTCCTTTTAGCAATCACTTCAGCAAGAAGGGTATCTGAATTACATGCCCTTATGGCAGTGGAGCCTTTCATCATCTTTCATGCGGACAGGGTGTCCCTCAGAACCAGTCCCATCCTTCATGCCCAAGGTGGTATCCAGGGTGGCTCTTAATCAGTCCATTCATTTGCCAACCTTCTTTCCTAATCCACAGAATAAAGGGGAGTGGTTACTGCACTCCTTGGATGTGCACAGATAGCTTAGATTTTACTTGGACAGGACTAAACCTCAAAGGAAATCTGAACAACTGCTGATGGCATTTGCTGCAGGGGCAGAGGGGAAAGCTAATTCTAAGCAAACCATTTCTAAATTGATAGGCCATTGCATTCATTTCTGCTATAAGTGCCATGGAAAACCTATTCCACAGGGGATCAGACCCCACTCAACCAGGGCAGCATCTTCCTCTACAGCCTTTCTCAGAGGCGTCCCTACCTGGGATATCCTAGAAGCTACCTGGAGTTCTGTACATACTTTCACCAAGCATTATCATTTGACAACTTTCTCTAAATCCAGAGCTGGCTTTGCCACTGCAGTCTTACATGGCCTTATAGCTGGTCCTAATGCTATCTAAATTCCTCCTCCCAACCTGAGCTTTGGGAATCTACCCAAATGTGATGACTGCAACAGTGTAACACGAAGAACATAGTACAGTTGTGTACACTTATCATAAATGTAGGTGTTAGAGTGTATTCACTGTTGCAGTCCTGGTTACCCTCCCTCCAGCCCCCTGACTTCTTTTGGCTATACCTTTATTTTCCTTTACTATGCTCAAAAGCTTTTTGGTGTATTTGCTTTTTTGTTGGAGGTATATCCTTGTATATTTATATATTTAATTGCTTCCCATTAGGGGAGGCACCTGACATATTGTGCAAGAAAAACTGATGTAATGGCGTCGGCTGCATGTTTTATACCCCTGACAACCTGACGTCATGGAAGAAGAGACAGCAACTAACGCAGGACCCAAGACTTTGTTCATCAGGCTGAGGGCTACTGCAAGCAGATAACCCAAATGTGATGACTACAACAGTGAATACACTCAAACATCTACATTTATGATAAGTGTACACAACTGTACTTTTCTTATTTTGACTCAAGACTTTCAAATTGTCCTGGGCTGATTTAGCTATGTCAGTAGGTTTTTCAGTTTAGGACTGTCCTGGGCTGATTTAGCTATGTCAGTAGGTTTTTCAGGTTAGCATTGTCCTGGGCTGATTTAGCTATGTCAGTAGGTTTTTCAGGTTAGCATTGTCCTGGGCTGGTTTAGCTATATCAGTAGGTTTTTCAGGTTAGCATTGTCCTGGGCTGATTTAAGTATGTCAGTAGGTTTTTCAGGTTAGGAGTGTCCTGGGCTAATTTAGCTATGTCAGTAGGTTTTTCAGGTTAGGATTGTCCTGGGCTGATTTAGCTATGTCAGTAGGTTTTTCAGGTTAGGATTGTCCTGGGCTGATTTAGCTATGCCAGTAGGTTTTTCAGGTTAGGATTGTCCTGGGCTGATTTAGCTATGTCAGTAGGTTTTTCAGGTTAGGATTTTCCTGGGCTGATTTAGCTGTGTCAGTAGGTTATTCAGGTTAGGATTGTCCTGGGCTGATTTAGCTATGTCAGTATGTTTTTCAGGTTAGGATTGTCCTGGGCTGATTTAGCTATGTCAGTAGGTTTTTCAGGTTAGGATTGTCCTGGGCTGATTTAGTTATGTCAGGTTTTTCAGGTTAGGATTGTCCTGGACTGATTTAGGTATGTCAGTAGGTTTTTCAGGTTAGGATTGTCCTGGGCTGATTTATTTATGTCAGTAGGTATTTCAGGTTAGGATTGTCCTGGGCTGATTTAGCTATGTCAGTAGTTTTTTCAGGTTAGGATTGTCCTGGGCGATTTAGCAATGTCAGTAGGTTTTTCAGGTTAGGGTTGTCCTGGGCTGATTTAGGTATGTCAGTAGGTTTTTCAGGTTAGCATTGTCGTGGGCTGATTTAGCTATGTCAGTAGGTTTTTCAGGTTAGGGTTGTCCTGGGCTGATTTAACTACGTCAGTAGGTTTTCAGGTTAGGGTTGTCCTGGGCTGATTTAGCTACGTCAGTAGGTTTTTCAGGTTAGGATTGTCCTGGGCTGATTTAGCTGTGTCAGTAGGTTTTTCAGGTTAGGATTGTCCTGGGCTGATTTAGGTATGTCAGTAGGTTTTTCAGGTTAGGATTGTCCTGGGCTGATTTAGCTATGTCAGTAGGTTTTTCAGGTTAGGATTGTCCTGGGCTGATTTAGCTATGTCAGTAGGTTTTTCAGGTTAGCATTGTCCTGGGCTGATTTAGCTATGTCAGTAGGTTTTTCAGGTTAGCATTGTCCTGGGCTGATTTAGGTATGTCAGTGGGTTTTTCAGGTTAGGATTGTCCTGGGCTGATTTACCTATGTCAGTAGGTTTTTCAGGTTAGGATTGTCCTGGGCTGATTTACCTATGTCAGTAGGTTTTTCAGGTTAGGATTGTCCTGGGCTGATTTAGCTATGTCAGTAGGGTTTTCAAGTTAGGATTGTCCTGGGCTGATTTAGTATGTCAGTAGGTTTTTCAGGTTAGGATTGTCCTGGGCTGATTTAGCTATGCCAGTAGGTTTTTTAGGTTAGGATTGTCCTGGGCTGATTTAGCTATGTCAGTAGGTTTTTCAGGTTAGGAATGTCCTGGGCTGATTTAGCTATGTCAGCAGGTTTTTCAGGTTAGGATTGTCCTGGGCTGATTTAGCTATGTCAGTAGCTTTTTCAGGTTAGGATTGTCCTGGGCTGATTTAGCTATGTCAGTAGGTTTTTCAGGTTAGCATTGTCCTGGGCTGGTTTAGCTATATCAGTAGGTTTTTCAGGTTAGCATTGTCCTGGGCTGATTTAGGTATGTCAGTAGGTTTTTCAGGTTAGGATTGTCCTGGGCTAATTTAGCTATGTCAATAGGTTTTTCAGGTTAGGATTGTCCTGGGCTGATTTAGCTATGTCAGTAGGTTTTTCAGGTTAGGATTGTCCTGGGCTGATTTAGCTATGCCAGTAGGTTTTTCAGGTTAGGATTGTCCTGGACTGATTTAGCTATGTCAGTAGGTTTTTCAGGTTAGGATTGTCCTGGGCTGATTTAGCTGTGTCAGTAGGTTATTCAGGTTAGGATTGTCCTGGGCTGATTTAGCTATGTCAGTATGTTTTTCAGGTTAGGATTGTCCTGGGCTGATTTAGCTATGTCAGTAGGTTTTTCAGGTTAGGATTGTCCTGGGCTGATTTAGTTATGTCAGGTTTTTCAGGTTAGGATTGTCCTGGACTGATTTAGGTATGTCAGTAGGTTTTTCAGGTTAGGATTGTCCTGGGCTGATTTATTTATGTCAGTAGGTATTTCAGGTTAGGATTGTCCTGGGCTGGTTTAGCTATGTCAGTAGTTTTTTCAGGTTAGGATTGTCCTGGGCCGATTTAGCAATGTCAGTAGGTTTTTCAGGTTAGGGTTGTCCTGGGCTGATTTAGGTATGTCAGTAGGTTTTTCAGGTTAGCATTGCCGTGGGCTGATTTAGCTATGTCAGTAGGTTTTTCAGGTTAGGGTTGTCCTGGGCTGATTTAACTACGTCAGTAGGTTTTTCAGGTTAGGGTTGTCCTGGGCTGATTTAGCTACGTCAGTAGGTTTTTCAGGTTAGGATTGTCCTGGGCTGATTTAGCTGTGTCAGTAGGTTTTTCAGGTTAGGATTGTCCTGGGCTGATTTAGGTATGTCAGTAGGTTTTTCAGGTTAGGATTGTCCTGGGCTGATTTAGCTATGTCAGTAGGTTTTTCAGGTTAGGATTGTCCTGGGCTGATTTAGCTATGTCAGTAGGTTTTCCAGGTTAGCATTGTCCTGGGCTGATTTAGCTATGTCAGTAGGTTTTTCAGGTTAGCATTGTCCTGGGCTGATTTAGGTATGTCAGTGGGTTTTCAGGTTAGGATTGTCCTGGGCTGATTTACCTATGTCAGTAGGTTTTTCAGGTTAGGATTGTCCTGGGCTGATTTACCTATGTCAGTAGGTTTTTCAGGTTAGGATTGTCCTGGGCTGATTTAGCTATGTCAGTAGGGTTTTCAAGTTAGGATTGTCCTGGGCTGATTTAGTATGTCAGTAGGTTTTTCAAGTTAGGATTGTCCTGGGCTGATTTAGGTATGTCAGTAGGTTTTTCAGGTTAGGATTGTCCTGAGCTGATTTAGCTATGCCAGTAGGTTTTTTAGGTTAGGATTGTCCTGGGCTGATTTAGCTATGTCAGTAGGTTTTTCAGGTTAGGAATGTCCTGGGCTGATTTAGCTATGTCAGTAGGTTTTTCAGGTTAGGATTGTCCTGGGCTGATTTAGCTATGTCAGTAGGTTTTTCAGGTTAGCATTGTCCTGGGCTGGTTTAGCTATATCAGTAGGTTTTTCAGGTTAGCATTGTCCTGGGCTGATTTAGGTATGTCAGTAGGTTTTTCAGGTTAGGATTGTCCTGGGCTAATTTAGCTATGTCAATAGGTTTTTCAGGTTAGGATTGTCCTGGGCTGATTTAGCTATGTCAGTAGGTTTTTCAGGTTAGGATTGTCCTGGGCTGATTTAGCTATGTCAGTAGGTTTTTCAGGTTAGGATTGTCTTGGGCTGATTTAGCTATGTCAGTAGGTTTTTCAGGTTAGGATTGTCCTGGGCTGATTTAGCTGTGTCAGTAGGTTATTCAGGTTAGGATTGTCCTGGGCTGATTTAGCTATGTCAGTATGTTTTTCAGGTTAGGATTGTCCTGGGCTGATTTAGCTATGTCAGTAGGTTTTTCAGGTTAGGATTGTCCTGGGCTGATTTAGTTATGTCAGGTTTTTCAGGTTAGGATTGTCCTGGACTGATTTAGGTATGTCAGTAGGTTTTTCAGGTTAGGATTGTCCTGGGCTGATTTATTTATGTCAGTAGGTATTTCAGGTTAGGATTGTCCTGGGCTGATTTAGCTATGTCAGTAGGTTTTTCAGGTTAGGATTGTCCTTGGCTGATTTGGCTATGTCAGTAGGTTTTTCAGGTTAGGATTGTCCTGGGCTGATTTAGCTATGTCAGTAGTTTTTTCAGGTTAGGATTGTCCTGGGCCGATTTAGCAATGTCAGTAGGTTTTTCAGGTTAGGGTTGTCCTGGGCTGATTTAGGTATGTCAGTAGGTTTTTCAGGTTAGCATTGTCGTGGGCTGATTTAGCTATGTCAGTAGGTTTTTCAGGTTAGGGTTGTCCTGGGCTGATTTAGCTACGTCAGTAGGTTTTTCAGGTTAGGGTTGTCCTGGGCTGATTTAGCTACGTCAGTAGGTTTTTCAGGTTAGGATTGTCCTGGGCTGATTTAGCTGTGTCAGTAGGTTTTTCAGGTTAGGATTGTCCTGGGCTGATTTAGGTATGTCAGTAGGTTTTTCAGGTTAGGATTGTCCTGGGCTGATTTAGCTATGTCAGTAGGTTTTTCATGTTAGGATTGTCCTGGGCTGATTTAGCTATGTCAGTAGGTTTTTCAGGTTAGCATTGTCCTGCGCTGATTTAGCTATGTCAGTAGGTTTTTCAGGTTAGCATTGTCCTGGGCTGATTTAGGTATGTCAGTGGGTTTTTCAGGTTAGGATTGTCCTGGGCTGATTTACCTATGTCAGTAGGTTTTTCAGGTTAGGATTGTCCTGGGCTGATTTACCTATGTCAGTAGGTTTTTCAGGTTAGGATTGTCCTGGGCTGATTTAGCTATGTCAGTAGGGTTTTCAAGTTAGGATTGTCCTGGGCTGATTTAGTATGTCAGTAGGTTTTTCAAGTTAGGATTGTCCTGGGCTGATTTAGGTATGTCAGTAGGTTTTTCAGGTTAGGATTGTCCTGGGCTGATTTAGCTATGCCAGTAGGTTTTTTAGGTTAGGATTGTCCTGGGCTGATTTAGCTATGTCAGTAGGTTTTTCAGGTTAGGATTGTCCTGGGCTGATGTAGGTATGTCAGTAGGTTTTTCAGGTTAGGATTGTCCTGGGCTGATTTAGCTATGTCAGTAGGTTTTTCAGGTTAGGATTATCCTGGGCTGATTTAGCTATGTCAGTAGGATGTTCTTCATCTCACATTGCTGCAGTCCTAACACTTGGGTAGTCCGCTGTCCCAGTCGGCCCGAATACCAAAGTATAAGGCTGACGTCGGTCAAGGCGCATTTGACTGACATCAGAACGTCAGGGTACAAATGCGCATGACCGACGTCATATCCTCAGTCTTTTTTGCCGCATGGTCCGATGCAGAAGCAGTATTGCGAGTGCAGGTTGGCGTTCTGAAATTTTCTGAAGTCGGAGTTTCAGACCGAATCAAAGTTGGCTAAGTACCCCGTTGGGGAATATTTTGTTTTTTTCTTGCCTCAGTATTTAACCGGATGTCAGTAAAAGTGAATAACTGTATTTCTTGTGGGAAACAGATACCTCATAGAGATTACCATACATTGTGTATACCTTGCTTAGGGCCTGAGCACGACGTTGTTGGCTGTCGCTCTTGTGCTAGATTTAACAAACGCACTATTAAGAGAAGATTAGATTGTGCCAGGTTAGTTTTGGGAAGCGTTGTAATTACAACATGCCGCCGGATGCTCCGGCCCGCTTCCTAAAAGCGCAAAGACAAAGCAGCGACGCCTAGCGTGCAAGCACCGTCTGTCCCGTTCGCCGGTTCTTTAGAGGGCTCGGTGGAGCCGGTGGTTCTACCAGAAGTTCCTCTGGATTCTCAGGGAGAGACTTTACTGTTACAAGATGTGTCCTCTCAGGAGGTAGGCCAGGCTGAAGGGGCTTCTCAGGTAGCTGTTCTCCCCTCCCTTTCTAAGGTGGTTAGGCCCTCCCCTTCTGTTTCCAAGGCTCCTTCTAGAAGCCGGCCAGGGTTAACTTCAGTGGGGGTCTCCCCTAGTTCTTCAGGGTCTCTGCGTAAGAAACATATGCTTAAAATGGCAGAAGATTTGATTACTATGATTAGAGGTTCTTTACCCCCCCCCTGATAAGAGGCCTAGGGTGGAACCTGAGCTTGAGAGTTTTGAGCAGTGTTCGGAGGCTTCTGAGTCTTCGGCTGAAGACTTGCAGGAGTATCCTCCTTATTCTGATTCTGATGTAGATGACTCTACACCTTCGGCTTCTCCTCCTGAGGATTTTTCTTTTCAGAGACTCTTCATTCCATGAGGGAGCATTTTAAATGGGAAGGTCAAGATTTCTCTGATTCTAGGAAAAGGCTTAGGGAATTTTGTTTCTACCCCAGCATAGGCCTTTAGCTATACCTCCTGTTCTGGATGTGGTAGAGGATGTTTTGCAGAGGCTTCCTGAACCCTGATTCTTTGCCTCCTGCCCCAGTTAAACCGGACAGGTATTATAGGGTGCCTGAAGCTCATAAGTATCTTTTAAGAGTCCTAGGGCAGACCCAGAAACTGTTTCTCAGGGCCCTAAAGGTGTTAAGGCTTCTGTTGTTAAAAATCCTGTTCCTTCTGATAAAGAGGCAAGGGCTTTGGATAGATGGGGGAAAAAGGTGTATACTTCTTCCACTTTAGCCATGAGGGCTTTGAATTGCCAGTTTCACATGTTGAAATACCAAAATTATCTCCTTTCACAATTGAAGTCTAAGGTGGATGCTCTGGCGGAAGGTATTGAGTGTAAAGAGTTGCAGGATTTGGTTCATGTTTCTGAACAGGTGGGTAAGCATTCCTTGCAATGTGGTTTTGATGCTGTACAGGCCTCTTCGAGGGTGGCAGCCACTGGTTCTGTTCTTCGCAGGCACGCCTGGCTGAGGGATCAGAATTTAGCTGAACATGTAAAGACAAGGATTTTAGATGCTCCTTTACAATCTGATGTGTTATTTGGTGCGCCTGTGGAAGCAGTTTTAAAGAAAATGGAGGACAAGGCTAAGTCTATGCAGACTGTTAAAGATTTTTTGCAGGTTCAGCCTCCAAAGTTTAGTAGAAATTGGCCTACTAAGGGGTGGACTTATCCTTCTTATGATTCTCAGTCTAGGGGTAGATCTAGACGTGGTAGGGGCAGAGCTCAAGGTTCTTTTAGGCCTAGAACAGGCAGTTCGCCTGCCCAGTCTTCTGGTGAGGGCAGGGGTCAGTCCTTTCGTAAGCAGACCCAATGACTTGCCTTTTCAGCTGCCAGAGCCTTCTCGTCTGGCAGCACCTTTGGGAGGAAGGCTGGCACTTTTCAAAGAAAATTGGAGTGTTATTACCCACGACAGATGGGTGTTGGATATCGTTCACCACGGTTACAGGTTTTATTTCCATACCTTGCCTCCTTTCAAAGGCATGCCAGACATTCCTCCTATACAAAGAAAAGAGGCTCACAAGCAAATTTCTCTGTTGCTCCAGATAGGGGCCATTCAGCCGGTTCCTGTGCCAGAAAGGGGCCTAGGATTTTATTCTCGCCTGTTCCTAGTACCAAAAAAGGGGAACACGTGGAGACCAATTTTGGATTTGTCTATCCTCAACACTTATTTGGACATTCCCAAGTTCAAAATGTTGACGTTACAACAGCTTTTACCTCTGCTGGGCAAAGATCACTGGATGGTAACTTTAGATCTCAAGGAGGCTTACCTTCATGTGCCTATCAGACTCAGTTGCAGGAAGTATCTGCGTTTCCGAGCTGGAAATTCACATTATCAGTTCTCTGCATTGCCCTTTGGCTTATCTACTGCCCAGAGTATTCACAAAAGTTCTGGCTCCAGTTGTAGCTTTTCAGGCTAAAAGGAATACAAATCTATCCTTACTTGGACGACTGTCTGATTCTGGCTCAAGAAAAGGACGAGCTTCTTCAGCATCTGGAATATGTGATAGCAGTGCTAAGATGCCTGGGGTATTCTGTGAACGAAATAAAGTCCAGTCTAGTACCCTCTCAAGACATGTGCTTTCTGGGTGTGAGACTGAATACAGCAGCCCAGATGGCCTTTTTAACCCCGGACAAACAAAAGAGTCTATCCCTTTACTTCCATCAACTATCTCATCAGTCCGTGCTGACTGCAAGGACAGTCCTTCAAGCATTAGGGTTCATGGCATCTTGTATTCTGGTGCTTCCCAATGCCAAACTGCATATGAGGAAGCTGCAATGGTATCTAAAAAATGTATGGACACAGCACTGCCAGGATTTGGACACTGTCATTCCAATAATACCTTGCATTCAAAAGGAATTTTTGTGGTGGGCTCAGGAATGTCACCTAAACAAGGGACTCTCTGTGACCGGCCAGAGGCGAGTCAGATTCTAACGACAGATGCCTCAGACATAGCTTGGGAGCTCATCTGAATGGAAAGTGGATACAGGACAAGTGGCCTGCCAGACTACAGCATCTACATATCAACATGAAGGAGATGTTAGCAGTCCAGTTTGCATTAATGGCTTTCAAGGAGTTACTTCTTCCTGGGCAGGTGTTGATTCTAACAGACAACACAACTGTCATGTGGTACATCAACAAGCAAGGGGAACACATTCTTATCCTCTATGCAGGCAAGCAATGATTTTGTGGGAGACTGCGCTCAGCTTGCAGCTAAATCTACAGGCAAGGCTTCTGCCAGGAGCACAGAACTCCTTAGCAGATGTGTTAAGCAGGCAAATCATGGATCCCCACGAGTGGAAACTGGATCTTCATGTATTTCGACAATTGACAGTGTCCTGGGGAACTCCAGACATAGATCTGTTCGCTTCTCCACTAAACCACCAGCTGCCAAAGTTTTGCACGAAAAGGTTTCATCACACAGCTTGGAAAGTGGATGCTCTTTCGTTCAGTTGGGAAAATCTTCATGTGTATGCCTTTCCACCTCTGCCTCTCCTCCCAAAGGTACTCCTAAAGGTCAGACAAGACAAGCCAAGGATGATTTTGATAGCTCCAGATTGGCCTCGGCAACACTGGTACCCATTACTGAGGAATCTGGTAAGGAAGCCTCCATGGCCTTTACCTTTAATTCCACACCTTTTGTCTCAGAGGGACGGTCATCTTCTCAATGTCAAGCTTCACTCTCTTCATCTAACAGCCTGGCATATTCTGTTTTGAACCACAGCAGGTCTCAACTTCCTCAACAAGTTTTGAATGTGATTATGGAAGCCAGAAGACCTAGTGCAGCGAAAGTGTATGCAGAAAAATGGAAGAGATTTTTATTTTGGAGTGCAGCAAAGGATTTGGATGTTTCTGAGCCTAATTTGAGTGTGGCTCTTCAATATCTTACTGAGTTATTGGACAAAGGTTTGTCTTTCTCTTCCATTAAGATTCATGCTGCAGCAATTTCAGCTCACTATGATTGTGACCCACCATTGTTTTCTCATCCTTTGTTCAAGCAATTTCTTAGAGGGCAAAGAATATAAGACCCCCACGAGAGCTCCTACTCCTGCTTGGGACCTCAATTTTGTGTTGGAGAAACTTACTCTACAACCTTTTGAGCCTGCGGCTACTGCTGAATTGAAATACTTGTCATGGAAGACTGCTTTTTGTTGGCCATTACTTCTGCAAGAAGGGTTTCTGAATTGCAGGCCCTTATGGCGGTTGAGCCTTTTGATTTTTCATAAGGATAGGGTATCATTACGTACTAATCCTTCATTTATGCCTAAGGTGGTTTCTAGTGTGGCTTTAAACCAAACTATTCATTTGCCTACTTTTTATGCAGATCCCCAAAATAAGGGGAAAAGATTTTGCACACTTTAGATGTACACAGGCAGTTGCGTTATTATTTAAGCAGGACTAGGGATTTTAGGCAGTCTCAGCAGTTGTTTGTTTCTTTTGCTTTGAGTTCCCAGGGCAAGCCTGTGTCAAAACAAACTATATCTAAGTGGATTGGGTTTTGCATTGCATTCTGTTATTCCCATCATGGTAAGGAGATTCCAGCTGGGATTAGGCCTCATTCCACGAGGGCTACTGCCACTTCAACAGCATTTCTAAGGGGGGTGGCAACTAAGGATATTTTGGAGGCAGCTACTTGGAGTTCAGTGCATACTTTCTCCAAGCATTACCACCTTCCTCTCTATTCTAAATCCAGGGCTGGTTTTGCCACTGCTGTGTTGCAGGGCATTTTGGCAGCTCCTGCTTCATTATAGTTTAGCCATCCTCCCTTACCTCTGCTTTGGGATTCTACCCAAGTGTTAGGACTGCAGCAATGTGAGATGAAGAACATAGTACAGTTTTGTACCTACCATAAATGTAGATGTTCGAAGATCCACATTGCTGCAGTCCAATTTACCCTCCCTCCTTCCCCTCTGTGTTTAGGGGTGGTTGTGTGGGTGGGGTTCTATTTTTGAAAATTTGTATATATTGTACATATATTAGGTACAGGAGTGTTTGGTATTTTTTGGTTTTGGCCTTATCTTTTTAGGGTCTTCTGACATCTGGGGCAAGAAAAGACTGAGGATATGACGTCGGTCATGTGCATTTGTACCCTGATGTTCTGATGTCAGTCAAATGCGCCTTGACCGACGTCAGCCTTATACTTTGGTATTCGGGCCGACTGGGACAGCGGACTACCCAAGTGTTAGGACTGCAGCAATGTGGATCTTCGAACATCTACATTTATGGTAGGTACAAAACTGTACTTTTTTCAGGTTAGGATTGTCCTGGGGTGATTTTGCTATGTCAGTAGGTTTTTCAGGTTAGGATTGTCCTGGGCTGATTTAGCTATGTCAGTAGGTTTTTCAGGTTAGGATTGTCCTGGGCTGATTTAGCAATGTCAGTAGGTTTTTCAGGTTAGGATTGTCCTGGGCTGATTTGTCAGTAGATTTTTCAGGTTAGGATTGTCCTGGGCTGATTTAGCTATGTCACTAGGTTTTTCAGGTTAGGGTTGTCCTTGGCTGATTTAGCTATGTCAGTAGGTTTTTCAGGTTAGGATTGTCCTGGGCTGATGTAGGTATGTCAGTAGGTTGTTCAGTTTAGGATTGTCCTGGGCTGATTTAGCTATGTCAGTAGGTTTTTCAGGTTAGGATTGTCCTGGGCTGATTTAGCTATCTCAGTAGGTTTTTCAGGTTAGGATTGTCCTGGGCTGATTTAGCTATGTCAGTAGGTTTTTCAGGTTAGGATTGTCCTGGGGTGATTTAGCTATATCAGTAGGTTTTTTTAGGTTAGGATTGTCCTGGCTGATTTAGCTATGTCAATAGATTACTCAGGTTAGCATTGTCCTGGGCTGATTTAGCTATGTCAGTAGGTTTTTCAGGTTAGGATTGTCCTGGGCTGATTTAGCTGTGTCAGTAGGTTTTTCAGGTTAGGAATGTCATGGGCTGATTTAGCTGTGTCAGTATGTTTTTCAGGTTAGGGTTGTTCTGGGCTGATTTAGCTATGTCAGTAGGTTTTTCAGGTTAGGATTGTCCCGGGCTGATTTAGCTATGTCAGTAGGTTTTTCAGGTTAGGATTGTCCTGGACTGATTTAGGTATGTCAGTAGGTTTTTCAGGTTAGGATTGTCCTGGACTGATTTTGGTATGCCAGGTTTTTCAGGTTAGGATTGTCCTGGGCTGATTTCGCTATATCAGTAGGTTTTTCAGGTTAGGATTGTCCTGGGCTGATTTATTTAAATTAGTAGGTTTTTCAGGTTAGGATTGTCCTGGGCTGGTTTAGCTATGTCAGTAGGTTTTTCAGGTTAGGATAGTCCTGGGCTGATTTAGCTATGTCAGTAGGTGTTTCAGGTTAGGATTGTCCTGGGCTGATTTAGCTATGTCAGTAGGTTTTTCAGGTTAGCATTGTCCTGGGCTGATTTAGGTATGTCAGTGGGTTTTTCAGGTTAGGATTGTCCTGGGCTGATTTACCTATGTCAGTAGGTTTTTCAGGTTAGGATTGTCCTGGGCTGATTTACCTATGTCAGTAGGTTTTTCAGGTTAGGATTGTCCTGGGCTGATTTAGCTATGTCAGTAGGGTTTTCAAGTTAGGATTGTCCTGGGCTGATTTAGTATGTCAGTAGGTTTTTCAAGTTAGGATTGTCCTGGGCTGATTTAGGTATGTCAGTAGGTTTTTCAGGTTAGGATTGTCCTGGGCTGATTTAGCTGTGCCAGTAGGTTTTTTAGGTTAGGATTGTCCTGGGCTGATTTAGCTATGTCAGTATGTTTTTCAGGTTAGGAATGTCCTGGGCTGATTTAGCTATGTCAGCAGGTTTTTCAGGTTAGGATTGTCCTGGGCTGATTTAGCTATGTCAGTAGCTTTTTCAGGTTAGGATTGTCCTGGGCTGATTTAGCTATGTCAGTAGGTATTTCAGGTTAGGATTGTCCTGGGCTGATTTTGCTATGTCAGTAGGTTTTTCAGGTTAGGATTGTCCTGGGCTGATTTAGCTATGTCAGTAGGTTTTTCAGGTTAGGATTGTCCTGGGCTGATTTAGCAATGTCAGTAGGTTTTTCAGGTTAGGATTGTCCTGGGCTGATTTGTCAGTAGATTTTTCAGGTTAGGATTGTCCTGGGCTGATTTAGCTATGTCACTAGGTTTTTCAGGTTAGGGTTGTCCTTGGCTGATTTAGCTATGTCAGTAGGTTTTTCAGGTTAGGATTGTCCTGGGCTGATGTAGGTATGTCAGTAGGTTGTTCAGGTTAGGATTGTCCTGGGCTGATTTAGCTATGTCAGTAGGTTTTTCAAGTTAGGATTGTCCTGGGCTGATTTAGCTATCTCAGTAGGTTTTTCAGGTTAGGATTGTCCTGCGCTGATTTAGCTATGTCAGTAGGTTTTTCAGGTTAGGATTGTCCTGGGGTGATTTAGCTATATCAGTAGGTTTTTCAGGTTAGGATTGTCCTGGGCTGATTTAGCTATGTCAGTAGATTATTCAGGTTAGCATTGTCCTGGGCTGATTTAGCTATGTCAGTAGGTTTTTCAGGTTAGGATTGTCCTGGGCTGATTTAGCTGTGTCAGTAGGTTTTTCAGGTTAGGAATGTCATGGGCTGATTTAGCTGTGTCAGTATGTTTTTCAGGTTAGGGTTGTCCTGGGCTGATTTAGCTATGTCAGGAGGTTTTTCAGGTTAGGATTGTCCTGGGCTGATTTAGCTATGTCAGTAGGTTTTTCAGGTTAGGATTGTCCTGGACTGATTTAGCTATGTCAGTAGGTTTTTCAGGTTAGGATTGTCCTGGGGTGATTTTGCTATGTCAGTAGGTTTTTCAGGTTAGGATTGTCCTGGGCTGATTTAGCTATGTCAGTAGGTTTTTCAGGTTAGGATTGTCCTGGGCTGATTTAGCAATGTCAGTAGGTTTTTCAGGTTAGGATTGTCCTGGGCTGATTTGTCAGTAGATTTTTCAGGTTAGGATTGTCCTGGGCTGATTTAGCTATGTCACTAGGTTTTTCAGGTTAGGGTTGTCCTTGGCTGATTTAGCTATGTCAGTAGGTTTTTCAGGTTAGGATTGTCCTGGGCTGATGTAGGTATGTCAGTAGGTTGTTCAGGTTAGGATTGTCCTGGGCTGATTTAGCTATGTCAGTAGGTTTTTCAGGTTAGGATTGTCCTGGGCTGATTTAGCTATGTCAGTAGGTTTTTCAGGTTAGGATTGTCCTGGGCTGATTTAGCTATGTCAGTAGGTTTTTCAGGTTAGGATTGTCCTGGGGTGATTTAGCTATATCAGTAGGTTTTTCAGGTTAGGACTGTCCTGGGCTGATTTACCTATGTCAGTAGATATTTCAGGTTAGGATTGTCCTGGGCTGATTTAGCTATGTCAGTAGGTTTTTCAGGTTAGGGCTGTCCTTGGCTGATTTAGCTATGTCAGTAGGTTTTTTAGGTTAGGACTGTCCTGGGCTGATTTAACTATGTCAGTAGATTTTTCAGGTTATGATTGTCCTGGGTTGATTTAGCTATGTCAGTAGGTTTTTCAGGTTAGGGTTGTCCTGGGCTGATTTAGCTATGCCAGTAGGTTTTTCAGGTTAGGATTGTCCTGGGCTGATTTAGGTATGTCAGTAGGTTTTTCAGGTTAGCATTGTCCTGGGTTGATTTAGGTATGTCAGTAGGTTTTTCAGGTTAGGATTGCCCTGG
The DNA here is from genome assembly GCF_019279795.1 of Protopterus annectens. Taxonomy (NCBI): domain Eukaryota; kingdom Metazoa; phylum Chordata; order Ceratodontiformes; family Protopteridae; genus Protopterus; species Protopterus annectens. The sequence goes on along the minus strand of NC_056732.1, from coordinate 18,192,842 downwards.
TCTGATTTAGGTATGTCAATAGGTTTTTCAGGTTAGGATTGTCCCTAGCTGATTTAGCTATGTCAGTAGGTTTTTCAGGTTAGCATTGTCCTGGGCTGATTTAGCTAAGTCGGTAGGTTTTTCAGGTTAGGATTGTCCCGGGCTGATTTAGCTATGTTAGTAGGTTTTTCAGGTTAGGATTGTCCTGGGCTGATTTAGGTATGTCAGTAGTTTTTTCAGGTTAGCATTGTCCTGGGCTGATTTAGCTATGTCAGTAGGTTTTTCAGGTTAGGATTGTCCTGGGCTGATTTAGGTATGTCAGTAGTTTTTTCAGGTTAGGATTGTCCTGGGCTGATTTAGCTATGTCAGTAGGTTTTCCAGGTTAGGATTGTCCTGGGCTGATTTAGGTATGTCAGTAGGTTTTTCAGGTTAGGATTGTCCTGGGCTGATTTAAGTATGTCAGTAGGTTTTTCAGGTTAGCATTGTCCTGGGCTGATATAGGTATGTCAGTAGGTTTTTCAGGTTAGGATTGTCCTTGGCTGATTTAGCTATGTCAGTAGGTTTTTCAGGTTAGGATTGTCCTTGGCTGATTTAGCTATGTCAGTAGGTTTTTCAGGTTAGGATTGTCCTGGGCTGATTTAGCTATGTCAGTAGGTTTTTCAGATTAGGATTGTCCTGGGCTGATTTAGCTACGTCAGTAGGTTTTTCAGGTTAGGATTGTCCTGGGCTGATTTAGCTCTGTCAGTAGCTTTTTCAGGTTAGGATTGTCCTGGGCTGATTTAGCTATGTCAGTAGGTTTTTCAGGTTAGGATTGTCCTGGGGTGATGTAGCTATGTCAGTAGGTTTTTCAGGTTAGGATTGTCCTGGGCTGATTTAGGTATTTCAGTAGGATGTTCAGGTTAGCATTGTCCTGGGCTGATTTAGCTATGTCAGTAGGTTTTTCAGGTTAGGATTGTCCTGGGCTGATTTAGCTGTGTCAGTAGGTTTTTCAGGTTAGGATTGTCCTGGGCTGATTTTGCTATGTCAGTAGGTTTTTCAGGTTAGGATTGTCCTGTGCTGATTTAGCTATGTCAGTAGGTTTTTCAGGTTAGGGTTGTCCTGAGCTGATTTAGCTATGCCAGTAGGTTTTTCAGGTTAGGATTGTCCTGGGCTGATTTAGGTATGTCAGTAGGTTTTTCAGGTTAGCATTGTCCTGGACTGATTTAGGCATGTCAGTAGGTTTTTCAGGTTAGGATTGTCCTGGGCTGATTTAGATATGTCAGTAGGTTTTTCAGGTTAGGATTGTCCTGGGCTGATTTAGCTATGTCAGTAGATTTTTCAGGTTAGCATTGTCCTGGGCTGATTTAGCTAGGTCAGTAGGTTTTTCAGGTTAGGATTGTCCTGGGCTGATTTAGCTATGTCATTAGGTTTTTCAGGTTAAGATTGTCCTGGGCTGATTTAGGTATATCAGTATGTTTTTCAGGTTAGCATTGTCCTGGGATGATTTAGCTATGTCAGTAGGTTTTTCAGGTTAGGATTGTCCTGGGCTGATTTAAGTATGTCAGTGGTTTTTTCAGGTTAGGATTGTCCTGGGCTGATTTAGCTATGTCAGTAGTTTTTTCAGGTTAGGATTGTCCTGGGCTGATTTAGCTATGTCAGTAGGTTTCTCAGGTTAGGATTGTCCTGGGCTGATTCAGCTATGTCAGTAGGTTTTTCGGGTTAGGATTGTCCTGGGCTGATTTAACTATGTCAGTAGGGTTTTCAAGTTTGGATTGTCCTGGGCTGATTTAACTATGTCAGTAGGGTTTTCAAGTTTGGATTGTCCTGGGCTGATTTAGCTTTGTCCGTAAGTTTTTCAGGTTAGGATTGTCCTGGGCTGATTTAGCTATGTCAGTAGGTTTTTCAGGTTAGGATTGTCCTGGGCTGATTTAGCTATGTCAGTAGGTTTTTCAGGTTAGGATTGTCCTGGGCTGATTTAGCTATGTCAGTAGGTTTTTCAGGTTAGGACTGTCCTGGGCTTATTTAGCTATGTCAGTAGATTTTTCAGGTTAGGATTGTCCTGGGCTGATTTAGCTATGTCAGTAGGGTTTTTAGGTTAGGGTTGTCCTGGGCTGATTTAGCTATGTCAGTAGGTTTTTTAGGTTAGGGTTGTCCTGGGCTGATTTAGCTATGCCAGTAGGTTTTTCAGGTTAGGATTGTCGTAGGCTGATTTTGGTATGTCAGTACGTTTTTCAGGTTAGAATTGTTCTGGGCTGATTTAGCTATGTCAGTAGGTTTTTCAGGTTAGGATTGTCCTGGGCTGATTTAGCTATGTCAGTAGGTTTTTCAGGTTAGGATTGTCCTGGGCTGATTTAGCTATGTCAGTAGGTTTTTCAGGTTAGGATTGTCCTGGGCTGATTTAGCTATGTCAGTAGGTTTTTCAGGTTAGCATTGTCCTGGGTTGATTTAGGTATGTCAGTAGGTTTTTCAGGTTAGGATTGCCCTGGTCTGATTTAGGTATGTCAATAGGTTTTTCAGGTTAGGATTGTCCCTAGCTGATTTAGCTATGTCAGTAGGTTTTTCAGGTTAGCATTGTCCTGGGCTGATTTAGCTAAGTCGGTAGGTTTTTCAGGTTAGGATTGTCCCGGGCTGATTTAGCTATGTTAGTAGGTTTTTCAGGTTAGGGTTGTCCTGGGCTGATTTAGGTATGTCAGTAGTTTTTTCAGGTTAGCATTGTCCTGGGCTGATTTAGCTATGTCAGTAGGTTTTTCAGGTTAGGATTGTCCTGGGCTGATTTAGGTATGTCAGTAGTTTTTTCAGGTTAGGATTGTCCTGGGCTGATTTAGCTATGTCAGTAGTTTTTCCAGGTTAGGATTGTCCTGGGCTGATTTAGGTATGTCAGTAGGTTTTTCAGGTTAGGATTGTCCTGGGCTGATTTAAGTATGTCAGTAGGTTTTTCAGGTTAGCATTGTCCTGGGCTGATTTAGGTATGTCAGTAGGTTTTTCAGGTTAGGATTGTCCTTGGCTGATTTAGCTTTGTCAGTAGGTTTTTCAGGTTAGGATTGTCCTGGGCTGATTTAGCTATGTCAGTAGGTTTTTCAGATTAGGATTGTCCTAGGCTGATTTAGCTACGTCAGTAGGTTTTTCAGGTTAGGATTGTCCTGGGCTGATTTAGCTCTGTCAGTAGCTTTTTCAGGTTAGGATTGTCCTGGGCTGATTTAGCTATGTCAGTAGGTTTTTCAGGTTAGGATTGTCCTGGGGTGATTTAGCTATGTCAGTAGGTTTTTCAGGTTAGGATTGTCCTGGGCTGATTTGGGTATTTCAGTAGGATGTTCAGGTTAGCATTGTCCTGGGCTGATTTAGCTATGTCAGTAGGTTTTTCAGGTTAGGATTGTCCTGGGCTGATTTAGCTATGTCAGTAGGTTTTTCAGGTTAGGATTGTCCTGGGCTGATTTTGCTATGTCAGTAGGTTTTTCAGGTTAGGATTGTCCTGTGCTGATTTAGCTATGTCAGTAGGTTTTTCAGGTTAGGGTTGTCCTGGGCTGATTTAGCTATGCCAGTAGGTTTTTCAGGTTAGGATTGTCCTGGGCTGATTTAGGTATGTCAGTAGGTTTTTCAGGTTAGCATTGTCCTGGACTGATTTAGGCATGTCAGTAGGTTTTTCAGGTTAGGATTGTCCTGGGCTGATTTAGATATGTCAGTAGGTTTTTCAGGTTAGGATTGTCCTGGGCTGATTTAGCTATGTCAGTAGATTTTTCAGGTTAGCATTGTCCTGGGCTGATTTAGCTAGGTCAGTAGGTTTTTCAGGTTAGGATTGTCCTGGGCTGATTTAGCTATGTCATTAGGTTTTTCAGGTTAAGATTGTCCTGGGCTGATTTAGGTATATCAGTATGTTTTTCAGGTTAGCATTGTCCTGGGATGATTTAGCTATGTCAGTAGGTTTTTCAGGTTAGGATTGTCCTGGGCTGATTTAGCTATGTCAGTAGTTTTTTCAGGTTAGGATTGTCCTGGGCTGATTTAGCTATGTCAGTAGGTTTCTCAGGTTAGGATTGTCCTGGGCTGATTCAGCTATGTCAGTAGGTTTTTCGGGTTAGGATTGTCCTGGGCTGATTTAACTATGTCAGTAGGGTTTTCAAGTTTGGATTGTCCTGGGCTGATTTAACTATGTCAGTAGGGTTTTCAAGTTTGGATTGTCCTGGGCTGATTTAGCTTTGTCCGTAAGTTTTTCAGGTTAGGATTGTCCTGGGCTGATTTAGCTATGTCAGTAGGTTTTTCAGGTTAGGATTGTCCTGGGCTGATTTAGCTATGTCAGTAGGTTTTTCAGGTTAGGATTGTCCTGGGCTGATTTAGCTATGTCAGTAGGTTTTTCAGGTTAGGACTGTCCTGGGCTTATTTAGCTATGTCAGTAGATTTTTCAGGTTAGGATTGTCCTGGGCTGATTTAGCTATGTCAGTAGGGTTTTTAGGTTAGGGTTGTCCTGGGCTGATTTAGCTATGTCAGTAGGTTTTTTAGGTTAGGGTTGTCCTGGGCTGATTTAGCTATGCCAGTAGGTTTTTCAGGTTAGGATTGTCGTAGGCTGATTTTGGTATGTCAATGCGTTTTCAGGTTAGAATTGTTCTGGGCTGATTTAGCTATGTCAGTAGGTTTTTCAGGTTAGGATTGTCCTGGGCTGATTTAGGTATGTCAGTAGGTTTTTCAGGTTAGGATTGTCCTGGGCTGATTTAGCTATGTCAGTAGGTTTTTCAGGTTAGGATTGTCCTGGGCTGATTTAGCTATGTCAGTAGGTTTTTCAGGTTAGGATTGTCCTGGGCTGATTTAGCTATGTCAGTAGGTTTTTCAGGTTAGGATTGTCCTGGGCTGATTTAGCTATGTCAGTAGGTTTTTCAGGTTAGGATTGTCCTGGGCTGATTTAGCTATATCAGTAGGTTTTTCAGGTTAGGATTGTCCTGGGCTGATTTAGCTATTTCAGTAGGTTTTTCAGGTTAGCATTGTCCTCGGCTGATTTAGCTATGTCAGTAGGTTTCTCAGGTTAGTATTGTCCTGGGCTGATTTAGCTATTATTACAGTTATTACTGTTATAACTATTGTTACAGTTATAACTATTATTTAGTTATTACATGATAGAACAAAATCCATAAAAGGGAAGTCACCCCTGATCATTATTAGTAAAAAAATACGAGCACTCATAAAATCAACTAAGGCCAATTTTGAGAGAAAAATTGCCATGGATTCAAAGGACAATCATAAGGCCTTTTTCAGCTATGTTAGGAACCTGGGTGGAAACTCCCAGATATGCTCAGAATTAGTCCAAAATGATACAAAAATCACTGAACCCACAGACATTGCCAACATACTGGCAGACAGGTTCAGTGCATACTTCACCCCCCTCTCCTAAAGGAGAGATAACTATCCCAGCCGAGTGTAGCCTCCCGGACATCTCAAATGCGCAGGTGAAAGCTGCTCTCTCTAAAGCTAAAAACACAGCATCAATGGGACCGGATGGTGTCCCCGGCTGTGTGCTACACGAGCTAAATGAGGAATTAAACCCGCACATAAGGCAGCTGTTTAATCTCAGCCTTACCACAGGATACGTGCCCAAGGAGTGGCGTACGGCAACTGTTGTCCCACTCCACAAAGGCAGCGCCTCTACGGACCCTGGTAATTACCGCCCCATAAGCTTAACAAGTCTAGTCTGCAAAGCTATGGAGAGGATCATAATGGAGCTCATAAACAAAGATATAGGGGACTTGCAGACATTGGACCCGACCCAGTTTGGCTTTGTCAAGTTAAGATCATGCCTTTTGAACTTGGTCGACTTCTTCGAAACAGTCACCAAGGCCATTGATGAGGGAAAGGCAGTCCATACAGCCTACCTTGACCTTGCAAAGGCTTTCGACACAATACCCCACTCGGGTATTGTTGAAAAACTTACCAGCTTAAATGTAAACCCATATGTCACAAGATGGGTTGCAAACTGGCTTAAGGACAGAACCCACAGGGTTAGAGTTGCTGGCGCTGTGTCAGACTCCAAGCCGGTCACAAGTGGTGTCCCACAGGGCTCGGTCCTTGGCCCCGTATTGTTTGGCATCTACTTCTCAGAAGTACAGGCCAACATAGGAGGACTTTGGCTGACAAAGTTTGCAGATGACTGCAAACTGGGCGCCATAGTGGAAAGTGCATCAGACACGGATATCCTTCAGAAGGGACTCACGGAAACAGATAGCTGGTGCCAGAGCCATGGCCTGAAGTTAAACGCCAAAAAATGTATAGTCATACCCTTCGGGAAAAACAAGGTAACCCCAAGCTACCATATAGGTGGCAATCCACTAAGCACAGAAGAGGTTATCAGGGACCTGGGGACCCAGGTTGACAGTGGCCTTTCTTTTGACACTCACATTGCTAAAGTGGTTAGAAAGACCTTCTACATTGCCCACCTGATCATGAAGGGATTCACATCCAGATCTAGCGAGGTTATTGTTCCCCTGTACTCTTCACTTATTAGACCAATGATCGAGTACAATGCCCCATTCGGGATGTATCTCACCCGACATCTGCAGCAATTGGAGAGACCCCAAAAGTTCCTCACCAAAAGGATAAAGGGACTCCAAAATCTGTCATATGCTGCCAGATTGAAGAAACTCCAGCTCTATTCAGTCGCATACCGTCTGCTCAGAGGTGACATGTGCCTGACATACAAGGCCATGTCCAACCCAGAATTAATGGACATACTCCACCTCAAAAAATCCAAATCCACCAAAACCACTAGAGCAAGCGACTTAAACCTTAGCACGGATATAAATAGGACGTGCTGGAGGGATAGATTTATCACTCAGAGACTCCCTATGCTGTGGAATAAAATCCCGGTCCATGTAAGGCAGAGCACCTCGCTGACTCTGTTCAAGAGAAATCTAGACCTGTGGATGGGAGATCGTAGGTTTACCCCGGGAATCATCTCTGTGTCACTGCTGGACAGAGGCACAACAAACTAATGGGCACAGTATTTTTTCATATAAGGGGTGGCGTAAGCCACAAAAATTTGGGCTAGGCTTATAAATGCCTTAGGGCAGATAGCCTAGTATAAACCTATGAACCTATGTCATTAGGTTTTTCAGGTTAGGATTGTCCTGGGCTGATTTAGCTCTGTCAGTAGGGTTTTCAAGTTAGGATTGTCCTGGGCTGATTTAACTATTTCAGTAGGTTTTTCAGGTTAGGATTGCCCTGGGCTGATGTAGGTATGTCAGTAGGTTTTTCAGGTTAAGATTGTCCTGGGCTGATTTAGCTATGTCAGTAGGTTTTTCAGGTTAGGATTGTCCTGGGCTGATTTAGCTATGTCAGTAGGTTTTTCAGGTTAGGATTGTCCTGGGCTGATTTAGCTATGTCAGTAGGTTTTTCAGGTTAAGATTGTCCTGGGGTGATTTAGCTATGTCAGTAGGTTTTTCAGGTTAGGATTGTCCTGGGCTGATTTAGGTATTTCAGTAGGATTTTCAGGTTAGCATTGTCCTGGGCTGATTTAGCTATGTCAGTAGGTTTTTCAGGTTAGGATTGTCCTGGGCTGATTTAGCTATGTCAGTAGGTTTTTCAGGTTAGGATTGTCCTGTCTGATTTAGCTATGTCAGTAGGTTTTTCATGTTAGGATTGTCCTGGGCTGATTTAGCTATGTCAGTAGGTTTTTCAGGTTAGGACTGTCCTGGGCTGATTTAGCTATGTCAGTAGATTTTTCAGGTTAGGATTGTCCTGGGCTGATTTAGCTATGTCAGTATGTTTTTCAGGTTAGGGTTGTCCTGGGCTGATTTAGCTATGCCAGTAGGTTTTTCAGGTTAGGATTGTCCTGGGCTGATTTAGGTATGTCAGTAGGTTTTTCAGGTTTGAATTGTCCTGGGCTGATTTAGCTTTGTCAGTAGGTTTTTCAGGTCAGGATTGTCCTGGGCTGATTTAGCTATGTCAGTAGGTTTTTCAGGTTAGGATTGTCCTGGGCTGATTTAGCTATGTCCGTAGGGTTTTCAGGTTAGGATTGTCCTGGGCTGATTTAGCTATGTCAGTAGGTTTTTCAGGTTAGGATTGTCCTGGGCTGATTTAGCTATGTCAGTAGGTTTTCAGGTTAGGATTGTCCTGGGCTGATTTAGCTATGTCAGTAGGTTTTTCAGGTTAGGATTGTCCTGGGCTGATTTAGCTATGTCAGTAGGTTTTTCAGGTTAGGATTGTCCTGGGCTGATTTAGCTATGTCCGTAGGGTTTTCAAGTTAGGATTGTCCTGGGCTGATTTAGCTTTGTCAGTAGGTTTTTCAGGTTAGGGTGGCCTGGGCTGATGTATGTATGTCAGTAGGTTTTTCAGGTTAGGATTGTCCTGGGCTGATTTAGATATGTCAGTAGGTTTTTCAGGTTAGGATTGTCCTGGGCTGATTTAGCTATGTCAGTAGGTTTTTCAGGTTAGGATTGTCCTGGGGTGATTTAGCTATATCAGTAGGTTTTTCAGGTTAGGATTGTCCTGGGCTGATTTAGGTATTTGAGTAGGATTTTCAGGTTAGCATTGTCCTGGGCTGATTTAGCTATGTCAGTAGTTTTTTTTAGGTTAGGATTGTCCTGGGCTGATTTAGCTATGTCAGTAGGTTTTTCAGGTTAGGATTATCCTGGGCTGATTTAGCTATGTCAGTAGGTTTTTCAGGTTAGGATTATCCTGGGCTGATTTAGCTATGTCAGTAGGTTTTTCAGGTTAGGATTGTCCTGGGCTGATTTAGCTATTTCAGTAGGTTTTTCAGGTTAGGATTGTCCTGGGCTGATTTAGCTATGTCAGTAGGTTTTTCAGGTTAGAACTGTCCTGGGCTGATTTAGCTATGTCAGTAGATTTTTCCGGTTAATATTGTCCTGGGCTGATTTAGCTATGTCAGTAAGTTTTTCAGGTTAGGGTTGTCCTGGGCAGTTTTAGCAATGTCAGTAGGTTTTTTAGGTTAGGATTGTCCTGGGCTGATTTAGCTATGTCAGTAGTTTTTTCAGGTTCGGATTGTCCTGGGCTGATTTAGGTATGTCAGTAGGTTTTCCAGGTTAGCATTGTCCTGGGCTGATTTAGCTATGTCAGTAGGTTTTTCAGGTCAGGATTGTCCTGGGCTGATTAGCTTTGTCAGTAGGTTTTTCAGGTTAGGATTATCCTGGGCTGATTTAGCTATGTCAGTAGGTTTTTCAGGTTAGGATTGTCCTGGGCAGATTTAGCTGTATCAGTAGGTTTTTCAGGTTAGGATTGTCCTGGGCTGATTTAGCTGTATCAGTAGGTTTTTCAGGTTAGGATTGTCCTGGGCTGATTTAGCTATGTCAGTAGGTTTTTCAGGTTAGGGTTGTACTGGGCTGATTTAGGTATGTCAGTAGGTTTTTTCAGGTTAGGATTGTCCTGGGCTGATTTAGCTATGTCAGTAGGTTTTTTAGGTTAGGATTGTCCTGGGCTGATTTAGCTATGTCAGTAGGCTTTTCAGATTAGGATTGTCCTGGGGTGATTTAGCTATGCCAGTAGGTTTTTCAGGTTAGGTTTGTCCTGGGCTGATTTAGGTATTTCTGTAGGATTTTCAGGTTAGCATTGTCCTGGGCTGATTTAGCTATGTCAGTAGGTTTTTTTAGGTTAGGATTGTCCTGGGCTGATTTAGCTTTGTCAGTAGGTTTTTCAGGTTAGGATTGTCCTGGGCTGATTTAGCTATGTCAGTAGGTTTTTCAGGTTAGGATTGTCCTGGGCTGATTTAGCTATGTCAGTAGTTTTTTCAGGTTAGGACTGCCCTGGGCTGATTTAGCTATGTCAGTAGATTTTTCCGGTTAGGATTGTCCTGGGCTGATTTAGGTATGTCAGTAGGGTTTTCAGGTTAGGATTGTCCTGGGCTGATTTAGCTATGTCAGTAGGTTTTTCAGGTTAGGATGGTCCTGGGCGGATTTAGCTATGTCAGTAGGTTTTTCAGGTTAGGATTGTCCTGGGCTGATTTAGTTATGTCAGTAGGTTTTTCAGGTTAGGATTGTCCTGGGCTGATTTAGCTATGTCAGTAGGTTTTTCAGGTTAGGATTGTCCTGGGCTGATTTAGCTATGTCAATAGGTTTTTCAGGTTAGGATTCTCCTGGGCTGATTTAGCTATGTCAGTAGGTTTTTCAGGTTAGGATTGTCCTGGGCTGATTTAGCTACGTCAGTGGGTTTTTCAGGTTAGGATTGTCCTGGGCTGATTTAGCTACGTCAGTAGGTTTTTCAGGTTAGGATTGTCCTGGGCTGATTTAGCTATGTCAACAGGTTTTTCAGGTTAGGATTGTCCTCGGCTGATTTAGCTACGTCAGTAGGTTTTTCAGGTTAGGATTGTCCTGGGCTGATTTAGCTACATCAGTAGGTTTTTCAGGTTAGGATTGTCCTGGGCTGATTTCGCTACGTCAGTAGGTTTTTCAGGTTAGGATTTTCCTGGGCTGATTTAGCTACATCAGTAGTTTTTTCAGGCTAGGATTGTCCTGGGCTGATTTAGCTACGTCAGTAGGTTTTTCAGGTTAGCATTGTCCTGGGCTGATTTAGCTACGTCAGTAGGTTTTTCAAGTTAGCATTGTCCTGGGCTGATTTAGCTACGTCAGTAGGTTTTTCAGGTTAGCATTGTCCTGGGCTGATTTAGCTATGTCAGTAGGTTTTTCAGGTTAGGATTGTCCTGGGCTGATTTAGGTATGTCAGTAGGTTTTTCAGGTTAGGATTGTCCTGGGCTGATTTAGGTATGTCAGTAGGTTTTTCAGGTTAGGATTGTCCTGGGCTGATTTAGGTATGTCCATAGGTTTTTCAGGTTAGGATTGTCCTGGGCTGATTTAGCTATGTCAGTAGGTTTTTCAGGTTAGGATTGTCCTGCGCTGATTTAGCTATGTCAGTAGGATTTTCAGGTTAGGATGGTCCTGCGCTGATTTAGCTATGTCAGTAGGATTTTCAGGTTAGGATGGTCCTGGGCTGATTTAGCTATGTCAGTAGCTTTTTCAGGTTAGGATTGTCCTGGGCTGATTTAGGTATGTCAGTAGCTTTTTCAGGTTAGGATTGTCCTGGGCTGATTTAGCTATGTCAGTAGGTTTTTCAGGTTAGGATTGTCCTGGGCTGATTTAGCTATGTCAGTAGGTTTTTCAGGTTAGGATTGTCCTGGGCTGATTTAGCTATGTCAGTAGGTTTTTCAGGTTAGGATTGTCCTGGGCTGATTTAGCTATGTCAGTAGGTTTTTCAGATTAGGATTGTCCTGGGCTGATTTAGCTATGTCAGTAGGTTTTTCAGGTTAGGATTGTCCTGGGCTGATTTAGCTATGTCAGTAGGTTTTTCAGGTTAGGATTGTCCTGGGCTGATTTAGCTACGTCAGTAGGTTTTTCAGGTTAGGATTGTCCTGGGCTAATTTAGCTATGTCAGTAGGTTTTTCAGGTTAGGATTATCCTGGGCTGATTTAGCTATGTCAGTAGGTTTTTCAGGTTAGGATTGTCCTGGGGTGATTTTGCTATGTCAGTAGGTTTTTCAGGTTAGGATTGTCCTGGGCTGATTTAGCTATGTCAGTAGGTTTTTCAGATTAAGATTGTCCTGGGCTGATTTTGCTATGTCAGTAGGTTTTTCAGGTTAGGATTGTCCTGGGCTGATTTAGGTATGTCAGTAGGTTTTTCAGGTTAGGATTGTCCTGGGCTGATTTAGCTACGTCAGTAGGTTTTTCAGGTTAGCATTGTCCTGGGCTGATTTAGCTATGTCAGTAGGTTTTTCAGATTAGGATTGTCCTGGGCTGATTTAGCTATGTCAGTAGTTTTTTTCAGATTAGGATTGTCCTGGGCTGATTTAGCTATGTCTGTAGGTTTGTCTGACAGGCAGTGCCTAAAAAGGCAGCATGAGGATGGGCAAGGTTTTAGCCAGTGTTTGAAATCCCAGAGTGGACAGGTTCAAACCATCCACGGCAAAGCAGCGTGGTCTGTCGACCATGTCTTCCCAGGCTAACAAATATTGTACCCTGTTCGAATGACACCATACTCTAAGCCAGTTGTTAAAGCCAATTATTTTCTGATTATATTGTGGTATTATTTTTGCAGAAGGAAGAATCCTGCTCTGTGCTAGGCTTACAGCAGCCTGAGACACACAGACCAAAAGCTCCATCATGTCTCTCTTCGTGTACTCCAATCTTTTATGCCCTCATGGACTGAGTCATGCTAGTACTTGCGGTTCAAGTGATATAAGTGCATGCATAATCTGATGGATCTTGGCCCTTGACAGACAGCTGACCATGACTCTCTCCTTATGTAGTCTGGTGAGTGGGGCATCTGTGTTCCTCCCAGTAGAGTCTCCTATGATGTCAATATTGGTTGGTTGGGATGTGACCATACTGGGTGTTGATTTGATGGAATTTTCTTGAGGTTGCTCAGGATACATTTTGTTTGTGTAATATCTGCAGGATCTTTGTGGTTTAGGGAGATTACACTTTAAGGACTCAGCATATGTGTGTCTGATCTGTACTGCACAAGGTGGGTGTGGTTTGTGCATTACTAACAGTTTGTTTATTGTAAGTGCTTGCATGTGAGAGCTTTGCCTCCAGTGACATTACTTAACTACATTTCTCACGCATTGTTTTTTTTTCATGTATTAAGTGGTTGTCAGTAAACATGAGACAATTGTTAGATTCCCTTAGGATGCCCATATCCACCAGGCTGGCAGCAGTGGTACCAGGGTTGTCCATGTCCATGACTATGGATCCTTATTACTTGTTCTATAATGGGATTGTACAAGAGAGGTTTACAGATGGTAACTTGGTTGCTCTAACAGTACAGACTACAGTCAAGACTGCCGAAGATTAAACTCATTGGATGAAGCTCCTCTGTGCACAAATTAGTGATCTTTCCACAATTAAGTACTATGAAAATTTCATGGGTAGTTTATATGAACATTTCAGTTGTGTGTGTCTGTGTACATACAAGGCACTGCTGACAGTGTTGCAGAATGAGCAATGTCACACATACATGCCAATTTGTGGTATAGTACACACTGTTTAAGAATGTGCAGATACTAGAAGGTCATTAATTCTGTCCATGTAAAAAAACTGGAGTATCATATGGCATATCTGGATGATAAAGTTACAGGCCGTTTTAGTCTAAACGTTTATTATAACAACATGGTAGTAGGTGTCCTGTAACAAGCTCAAAGTGCAGTGGTGGGAGAAGAAGCTCAAGTGAAGTACTTAAGAGATCCTTCAGGACTAGGAGCAGAGGGTCATAGGCTCTTACTAAGCTTAGGCCAAGGAAGCTCTCAGCAGTTTGTCACATCACCCAATACTGATGGGAACTAACAGTGTCCTGCAATAAATAGATTTTGCCCACATATTCCAAGTGGAAAGTTGTGATCTCCTATGGCATCATCCAGACTATTTCTAAATGTTGATCGGAAGGTACTCTGCTTGATATGCAAGGACATCCTCCTCCACAGATGGACGATAGGTATTATTGCACAAGTGAGTGTGATTGTGCATTTTAAGAAGTCTCATTTAACTGTCTTCCACTCCATTTTAAATGTCCAGCTGCATCCTGAGACATGAAGTTTTTGCTGAAGCATTTAACTTTTAACTCAGCAAAACTATGTTGACTCTGACCTGTACGCTAAGCTGTTTGTTGGTGCATGTCTATTTTTGAAAATATGTTGCCATAGGGATGCTAAGTTTCCTGTTAAATTTAGAAAGAAAAAAGTAGGTTTATAAATTCATAGGTAAGTACTAGGCTAGCTGCCCCTGTAGGTCATTTTAAGCTTAGCTAATTCCCTTTTTGTGCTCAGATTAACCTATCCCATTTGGTTATTCATAGGGTCATTGGTATTTACTAGGCCAGTGATGGCGAACCTTTTGGGCTTGTCGTGGCAAAAAGTTGTAAAATGCGTATCTTGACACTGATGATGTGTCACCGCCCCCCCCCCCCCCCCCATGAACAATAGAGAAACAATTCTTTACATATTCATTTATTTAAAAAATACAGTCCAGTCATGTGTGCTGCTATGTATTATAAAAGTAAAAGAAAAATCAGTGACTTACAATATAGAAAATTATGTGCGCACTGATAATTGGCCTTAAAATACTGCACCACAAAATTACCTAACTTTATTAGTAATTTTGAATTGAACTGAAAATAATATGGAAATATACTGCATTTGATTTGATTAACATCAGTTAATGACTTTTTTGTTGCTGAGTTTTAACAGATAAGTCCAGGGTCACATATTTCTTGTATTTTTTGTTCATTCAGTTTCCTTGGTAACTCAGGTGTTGGTGAATGCTGGTGTGTCACCCAAAACTTTGTAGCATGTCATGGGTTCGCCATCATTGTACTAGGCTAATGACCACAAGGAGCTTTTTAAGCCTAGCCATGCATCCCAAATCTCTGACAAGTGCTGGTACTCTTGATAAGTGCAAGCAGGGGCTTGGGAGATGAAACATTTACAAGCAGGGTACTGGAGATGAAACATTTACATGCAGGGGCCTGGAGATGAAACATTTACAAGCAGGGGCTTGGGAGATTAAACATTTACAAGCAGGGTACTGGAGATGAAACATTTACAAGCAGGGTACTGGAGAGGAAACATTTACAAGCAGGGTACTGGAGATGAAACATTTACAAGCAGGGGCTTGGGAGATGAAACATTTACAAGCAGGGGCTTGGGAGATGAAACATTTACAAGCAGGGGCTTGGGAGATGAAACATTTACAAGCAGGGGCTTGGGAGATGAAACATTTACAAGCAGGGGCTTGGGAGATGAAACATTTACAAGCAGGGGCTTGGGAGATGAAACATTTACAAGCAGGGGCTTGGGAGACGAAAAATTTACAAGCAGGGACTTGGGAGACGAAACATTTACACGCAGGGACTTGGGAGACGAAACATTTACAAGCAGGGGCTTGGGAGACGAAACATTTACAAGCGGGGCTTGGGAGACGAAACATTTACAAGCAGGGGCTTGGGAGACGAAACATTTACAAGCAGGGGCTTGGTAGACGAAACATTTACAAGCAGGGGCCTGGAGATGAAACATTTACAAGCAGGGGCTTGGCAGATGAAACATTTTCAAGCAGGGGCTTGGGAGATGAAACATTTACAAGCAGGGGCTTGGGAGATGAAACATTTACAAGCAGGGGCTTGGGAGACGAAAAATTTACAAGCAGGGGCTTGGTAGACGAAACATTTACAAGCAGGGGCTTGGTAGACGAAACATTTACAAGCAGGGGCTTGGTAGACGAAACATTTACAAGCAGGGGCTTGGGAGACAAAACATTTACAAGCAGGGGCTTGGGAGACGAAACATTTACAAGCAGGGGCTTGGGAGACGAAACATTTACAAGCAGGGGCTTGGGAGACGAAACATTTACAAGCAGGGGCTTGGGAGACGAAACATTTACAAGCAGGGGCTTGGGAGACGAAACATTTACAAGCAGGGGCTTGGGAGACGAAACATTTACAAGCAGGGGCTTGGGAGACGAAACATTTACAAGCAGGGGCTTGGGAGGCAGAAACATTTACAAGCAGGGGCTTGGGAGGCGAAACATTTACAAGCGGGGCTTGGGAGACAAAACATTTACAAGCAGGGGCTTGGGAGGCAGAAACATTTACAAGCAGGGGCTTGGGAGGCTTAAACATTTACAAGCAGGGGGTTGGGAGGCAACACATTTACAAGCAGGGGGCTTGGGAGACGAAACATTTACAAGCAGGGGCTTGGGAGACGAAACATTTACAAGCAGGGGCTTGGGAGACGAAACATTTACAAGCAGGGGCTTGGGAGATGAAACATTTACAAGCAGGGGCCTGGAGATGAGCTGTTTACAGGCTGCCTGTGTCCGTTAAGAGACATGGGTGACAAACCAGGGATAAATTACCTGTTCCCCATCCAGTTTTTACACTTGAATTGGGTTAGGGAGGAACTCTTTGCCTGTTCAGGAGACTGGGTAGTCTCCAGGATACATACCTGTCTCTCCAGCAGGTTCTGTTTATATCACAGGCAAGGTTTAACTCTTTACAAAAGGTAATTCTTGTGCTGTTTGTTTTGTGGATATGCCTTACACATCCTATGATTGATATTTATATGTTACCTTTAGTGAGAACAACTGGGATCAGACCATAGATATCCATTCCTTCATTTGGAATGTTTAGAATTTCACAGTTTCAAAAACTGGCACATGTTTTACTTATAATACACTACACATGGAATGCATCCATTCACAATTTCTGTCTTACATTGGTATGAACCTGGCTAAAAACTCAGATTATTATGTATGTATGTTTGTTTGTTTATTTATTTCAGTTTGATGACCGGGGAAGTCCATTTGGCCAAGAATAGCCCATTTTCAGTGAAGGCCCAGGGAGTAAAGCTCCATTAACAATAACAAACATGCATACCAAGAAGAGTGTATAACAAATGCTGAGAGTACTGTTAACAAGTATGAAGAGATGACATTTGTTTACAGAGCAGCTGTAGTGACAGTGGACATTCATGCTGTAATCTTTATAGAATATATTTTCAAACATAAGAATTACAGCATTTCATAAGAATGTAAATCTCAGGTATAATGAAAATGGGGGTAGAAAAAGCAGTTGAGCAGTAATAGACAGATTTGAGGAGTGGTATGTGGGTGTCGATAGGGAGAGACGGTAACTGCTAGGAAAAGAATGTTGTGGGAGCAGGAGCATATCCATTTAGTTGATCAGTAGGAGTGTAGGAGGGATTTGAAATGAGTGTGATTTCGAGTGTTACGAAGGGAGGAGGTACTAAGTTTCATAATTTGGCTAGGGAGTACAACAGCAGAAGGTGGCCAGGGGGCCAGGAGGGTTTGTGGATTTGTAGGAGGTTTTGGTTTTCTTATCAGAGTGATCGGTTAGGAATATAGGGTGTTAAGGTGTTGGAGAGAAGCGAGGCAGTTGGATGGTTTGAAGATGAGCTTATGAGATGTGGTGAGTTTAAGTAGGTTTAGGTAGTTAGCAGCAGTAACCATTACAGAGACTGGAGGGAGAGGCAGTGATGGGAAGAAGTTTTGGAGTTGGTGGCAAATTTGCTGATTTTATTGTAGCAGGATTCTAATTTGGATTGTAAGCCA
This sequence comes from Protopterus annectens, assembly GCF_019279795.1. Classification (NCBI taxonomy): domain Eukaryota; kingdom Metazoa; phylum Chordata; order Ceratodontiformes; family Protopteridae; genus Protopterus; species Protopterus annectens. The sequence continues at coordinate 18,175,843 of NC_056732.1, read as the reverse complement.
GTGAGCAATGGGGTGCCATATATGAGAGGGGAGAAGGTAGGAGGAGGCTGAGGTTTTCCTGGTGGAGGGAGTGAGGTAGCGATTGTGTCTCTACAGGAGTCCTAATTTTTGCTGGGGTTTTTATGGCTTTTTGAATATGGGTGTCGAATTTTAGATGCTCATCAGTGTTGACACCCAGCAACTTTGTGTGAGATACTATTTCACTGGGGGCGTTGTTCTGGCTTAGTATAGTAAAGGAGGTATTATCAAAGGAGGAGATTCTAGAGGGAGTAAAGATCAAAAGTTTATGCTTGAAAGTGTAAAGCCTAGGGCTTTTATTTATTTTCTTATTGTATTTTTATATAGGTTCATAGGTAGGTACTAGGCTAGCGGCCCAAGGGCCTAAGTAAGCCTAGCCAACAAGGTTCTCTGGCTTACGCCACCCAAGGAAGTTAATTTCTTGTGCCCCTGTCGAGCAGACCCACAGAAGTGATCCTCGGGGTGTATTTCCTGTTTCCCATCCACTCATCGAGATTTTTCTTGAAGAGTGCTAAGGAGGAACTTTGACATAGATGGGTAGCTTGTTCCAGAGTATAGGAAGTCTCTGGGACAGGAATCTATCCCTCCAGCATGTCCTGTTTATTGTGATGAGAAGGTTTAGGTCCCTAGAGCATGTAGCTCAGAGGGATTGGTATTTCTTTAGGTGTAGCATGTCCAACAGCTCTGGGTTTAACATAACTTTATATGTTAGGTAGAGATCGCCTCAGAGTAGATATGCTACAGAGTAAAGCTGGAGTCTTTTGAGATGGTAATTTTAGGGCATCTGTTTGAGGCCAGTAATCCTCTTTGTGAGGTACGTCTGTGGCCTTTCCAGCTGCTGCAGATGTCTTGTGAGGTACATTCCAAAAGGGGCGTTGTACTCTATAATGGGTCTAATGAGTGCCGAGTAGAGGGGAACAATGACCTCTTTTTTCCTTGATGAGAACCCTTTTGTGATGAGGTGTGCCACATAGAACGATTTCCTGACTACTGTGGGGATGTGATTATCAAAGTAGAGACTACTGTCCACCTGGGTCCCAAGGTCTCTTATCACACATTCGGCGTTAAGTAGACTGCCGTTTATGTGGTAGTTCATGGGTACAGAGTTTTTACCAAAGGGGATAACAGTGCACATTTTGGCACTGAGCTTGACGCTATGCTTCTGACACCAGGCATCTGTCTCAATGAGGCCCTTCTGTAGGATGTCCACATCATTTGGGGACTCGACTATGGCTCCTAGTTTGCAGTCATCTGTAAACTTTGTTAGCCAAAGGCCTTCTGTGTTAGCCTGCACTTCAGAGAAGTAGATACCAAACAGGAGAGGTCCCAGGACTGAACCCTGTGGTACTCCACTTGTCACTGATTTGAAGTCAGATTTGGAGTCCGCAACTTTTACAGTGTGGGTTCTGTCAGTGAGCCAGTTGGCAACCCATCTTGTGACGTAGGGATTTATACCTAGTTTAGTGAGTTTAGCTATAATTCCAGAATGGGGGATGGTGTCAAAAGCCTTGGCGAGGTAAAGGTAGGCTGTGTGAACCACCTTACCCTCATCTACGGCTTTGGTGACTGCCTCGAAGAAGTCAATCAGGATCAGAAGGAATGATCTGCCTTTCACAAACCCGAACTGGGGTCCAGAGTTTGGAGGTTACCAATGTCTTTGTTTATGAGTTCCATGATGATACGTTCCATGGGCTTGCAGACCAGGCTCGTCAGGCGAATAGGGTGATAGTTCCCAGGATCAGTAGTGGCTCCCCCTTTGTGGAGTGGGATAACTGTTGCTGTGCGACATTCAGTGGGCACAAAGCCTGATGTGAGACTATGATTGAACATGGTGCCTAGGTGGGGAGCCAGTTCACTCTGAAGTTCGTGTAAAACACAGCCTGAGATGTTGTCCGTTCCCATGGATGGCTATGTTTTTGGTTTTAGTGAGTGCAGCTTTTACCTGCATAGATGTGATTACAGGGACTCTGCATTCTTCCTGTATAGATATGGGCCCTTTAAGGGGTGAAAGGGGGGGGGTAAAGTTAGCACTGGACCTATCTGCCAGGATGTTGGCAATATCAGTTGGTTCTGTAATTTTCGTGCCATTGTGCTGTAACTCAGAGCAGATCTGGGTGTTGCCATTGAGATTCTTGACATAGCTATAGAATGCTTTGTGGTTGCCCGTAGAATCAGTGCCAATTTTGTTTTCGTAGCTATCTTTGGAGGATCTTATAAGGGATCTCAGCTTCTTACTGAGGCTGACCAGGGAGCTCCTCCACTCATGGGATTTTACTCTCTTTTGCAACAGTTTCTTCCTTCTGTTGCAGAGTTTGATTATGGGAGGGGACCACCAGATTGGCTTCCTTTTCTTGGAGGATAGCATCTTGGTTCTGTTTGGGATAACATGATCCATGCACTGGTGTAAGTGCTTATAGAGTGCATTTGTGTAAGATTCAGTAGTCATAACTGTATTGTCCAGCTGCATGGGTGTAATGAAGTTCGCTACGTCTGTCTTAAGAAGCATGAAGTTGGCTTTGGAGAAAATATTTACCATGGTTTCCGTAATGGTGTGTGGGGGCAGGATGCGGATATCTAGGGTGATTAATATATGGTTGGATCTGACCAACGAGGAGTTGACTTCAGGTGTGGAACACCGGTCATTCATGTTGGTAATGACTAGGTCTAGGATATTGTTGCCCCTGGTGAGGGTGTGGATAAGTTGATCCAGGGTATTGGAATTTATGAATTCCAGAAACCGTTGAGTGAAGGAGTTGGTACGAGTAGTTTTCCCAGTTAATGGTGGGGTAGTTGAAATCGCCCAATATTAGGGTGTTTGGTTGAACCCTAATATTTTCCAGTATATCAAGAAAAGAGGAGTGGGAATCCTGGGGCATGATGGGGGAACTTTAGCAAGCTACAATTTGGATTGCAGTTTTGCCCAGAGTTAGTTGCATTTGGATAACCTCAGATGCATTATGCTGCGCAGCTAGCCTGGAGGTGTGGATATCCTTAATGAATATGGACACACCTCCGCCTTTGGTGTTCTGGTCCAGGTTAGATGGCCAAAAAGTGTGATATGACTTATAGGGTCTATATTACATCACCAAACGCTTAAAAAAGCGAACGGTGATTAATTGACCCAATGTAAGCGAAAGCTTACAATTCTGAACTGTTAGAACAGCGATTTTTTTTCCCCAGGGAAAAAAATCGCTGTTCCAACAAAAATAAATAAACATCTTAAACATTACGCCCCCCCCGCCCCCCCTACTTAAATATACCAACTCTGAGACCGCACTACAGTACCGAAAACAGCAAAGTAAGAAGCGGCCAAGGGAATTCTTTCCCAGGGAAAGAATTCGCTTAAGAGCCGCTTCGATATTTTGCCGTTTCAGGCTTCTGAGTTTGACCAAGATGCATTCGAAAATGCGTCTTCGGTCTTCTAATAGGGAACCGAGTTATAGCCTGGTAATGCAGGGGTGCTGTCTAGAGCCTTGAACCAAGTCTCAGTCACTGCACAGATATCAATATTCTCCATTTTAAGGAATGCCTCAATTGAGTGCATTTTGAGATTTAGACTTCAAGCATTGAGTAGCTTTACCCTCCGTTTTTGCTTGCCTGTTCCTGTTATGGTCGTGAATTTGTCATTTGAACATTGCCTAAAAAAGGCAATATAGGGGCGGCAAAACTCTTAGCCAGTATCTTTAATCCCAGGGGCGACAGGTACAGGCCATCTCTGGCAAAGCATTGTTCCAGGCAGACAGATACTGAATCCCCTTAGAATGACGCCAGAAGCGTTGCCAATTGTTGAAGTCAATCATTTTGTCCTTGTGCTGTCACCTATGACTAGTGTGTTGGGTACGTGTTCTGTTTATTTCCATTTGTTAATCAGGGTAGTCCATTGAGGTAAACTATCTCTTTTTCAGCAAATAGCCGAGGAAATTAGCCTGCGTGCAATGTCATATATGAAGAAGGAGGACAAACATGATTGTAATAGATTAACGTATTTTTTTCTTTCTTAAGAATTTAATGTGTAGACTGCTTCCATATAATTATAGGAGTGCTGATACACATTGGAAAAGATATAAGGGATTTGGAAAAGATGAGAAATAGTACAGCTATCTGAAAGAAAGCGGACAAGATTATAATGAGGTAGGAAGAAGCAGAACAGTACTGATAAGGAAGGATAAAGTAGCAATTAACTGTATAGTAGGGAGAATTTTAATATGGAAGTGAATATAAATGGATGATTAGGGTAGAAAATGAGGGAGTAGGAAACATTGACTAAAAGTTTTAAATTACTCTGTAAGGCTAAAAAGATGCACATCCATTTGTCATAGTAAGTAAAAGTTTACATAAATATGCCCAGTACAGTAGTTTAATTTGTCAGTTAGTAGAGTGACAAGACCTAATATTATAGAGATGTCCCTTTGTTTCAGCAGAAATTCTTAATGTTAGACTGAGTTTGAGTATAAAGCAGATATTAAGTAAAGTTTGTCTCTATTATGATTTGTTGACATTGTAGTAAGATTTTAATTTTTTAATTCAGTTACTTTAATGACCTAGCTGGGTTGTATTTTTGCACTAGTTTCATTAGATTTGGACATTTTTGTTTTTAACATATGTTGTATGAAGTTTAAACTGGGGGAGTACTTGATATCTTGAATTTCCCTGCTAATCTCTTTTCTATTATGCACTGCACTCACTTGTTCCGTGAGGTAGGTTTGCTTCAAATTTCTGAATGTTATTATCGCATCTTTAGAGTTTATTTTGTTGTGGTTGCACACAGCAGCCATCGGGGAAGAAGTGCACTTTAATTATAGTTAGGGTGTGATATCACAGGTGTGCTTTTCACCTGTATAGCATCCCTAATTTCTGATTTTTTTGGCTGCACCATAGTTAATGTAGTTTTAGAGTGTCATCCATGATTTTTTTCTTATAGACTTTCTTATTCACTGAGATTTTGACGTGAGCTACTATAGGAAAAACTGATATCTGATGTTATTTTCATTTTTTCCTCAACCTGCGGGTCTCTGATCCTACTCAGCCGTTTCCCAAGCTGGATATTTGAAGCTCAAGCTCCTCCTATCCTATCCACAATGCCTCATTCCCCCAGACTACCTCAGATCTCGTTTGCCACTCGTAGAGCAGGCATCAAGGTGTCATCGCTGCAGAGCTCCTCCTGTGTTTTTGGGTGATTTAAAAAATGTGAGTCAGTTTAGTGACTTGAATTTTTGTCTTACTATTTTACTACCCTGGTTTTTCTCTGAGTCTTTAGTGTTTTTCTGTGTATTCAGGTTATTCGGGTTTTTGTCCATCATACCTTCCTTCCCACTTTCTCTATCTCTCTCTCTCCCTCTCTTCTTTTGAAAGGAAAAAAAAAGAGCTGTTTAGTTATGGCTGATCCTAAGTCTGATACTAGATCAAACAAACCTTTAGGTTTTAAAAAGAAATGCACATCTTGTGGGCACAAGATCCCTTTTTCCGATTCCCACAGGGAGTGCATGTACTGTTTATGGCCTGCTCACCTAGACAGTTCTTTTAATTTGTGTGAGGGTTTCCATCCCTGTGCTCTTGTGGATCAGAGGAACAAACTCATCATTAAGGGTTTGCTTCCTTCATTTTCTCCGTCTCCTATTTCCTCTACTTCAGGGGGTCAGACCCCTCCCAGAAAACATAAGGAGACCTGGGAAGCCAGAAAACGTTCCCCGGATAGGTCTTCTTCCTCTGCCTCCGAGCCTACCGGAAAGGTTCCAAAACCTTTGGATCCGAAGTCCTCGGAACTGACCTTTGCAACTCCATCTTGTTATCCTCTGCCTCAGGCTCCTCTTGCCACCTCGGAGCCAAGCGTGTTGGCTCAGAAATCCACCATCTTTGATGTCTGCCGTAGAAAACCATGAAGACCACCCTCAATGTCTTCTTCCACCAGGTCTATTCGTAGCTTATCCGAAAACAATACGGATAGGCTGATGAGGCAATTTCTTCAGGCACAGATTCAGATAGTAGTTTTGCCAGCTCCATCCCCCACTAGAAACATGGGCAGACTTTTCCCCTTTTCGCCCTATAGCTCCTTTTCTGATGTAACCATCGGTTTTGGAGCATGCTGGTACGTTGGTCCCAAGAACTGAGACTTTGGAGCCAGTAGTTGTTATAACTTCACCTCCATCAGCCTCCCCGATGTGCTTGGCTCCGACAGCATTGGTGCCTAGTGTGTCTCAGAGCTGTAGCCTTGATGTCGAGTGCAGGAGGTTGACCTCAACTCCAAAGTTTTAGAAACCATCACTTCCCCTTGGAGCCTTTGCATTTGACAGCTCTTTGCCAACTCCTCCTTTGGAGTGGAGGATTCCTGGTGCTCAGGAGGTGTTTGTTCTGATACCTTGGCACCAGAAGGACAGCTCTTGGGTACTCGAGTCCTTCTGCCTTCGAAGAGGTGAAAAGGGTTCTCTCTCACGTAGGAGAGCCTTGGTTCTTTCTCCTTCAGCAACGCTTTCTACCTCCATGAAATCTGTGTCTGAGGCCTCTCGTCCACTACAGGGACAGTCAGCCCTAGAAAGCCTCCAACCCTTTCCACCAGTGGAACCCCACCTTTCATCTGACACATCCCTGGAGCATCCAACCGAGGAGGTTCCTTGGAAGAGACAGTGTAAAAGGAGGAACCTGAATTCCCCTCCTCCAGGAGTCATTCACTGCTGACACTGATTTCGAGGAGGGGGAGGGGTCCCCAAGTAGTAAACCTGATGATGGCTCCTTTGCGGACATCTTAGAGATACACTGCTATAGAAGTGTTTGGTCTACCCATAACCCCACCTCAGAGGAAACAGTGCTGTTGGAGGTTTTTGGGTCTGTTCCATCTGCATCCTGGGTGTCCCCCCTGCACATAGGTTCATAGGTAGGTACTAGGCTAATGGCCCTAGGGCCTATATAAGCCTAGCCAAACGGTACCCTGGCTTTTGCCACCGAAGAAAATTATTTTCCTGTACCCCTGTCAAACAGAGCCACAGAAGTGATCCCCGGGGTGAATTTCCTATCTCCCATCCAATCATCAGGATTTTTCTTGAAGAGTGCTAATGAGGAGCTTTGTTTGATATAGATAGGTAGTTTGTTCCAGAGTATGGGCAGTCTCTGAGACAGGAGTCTATCCCTCCATCATGTTCTGTTTATTGTGGTGACAAGGTTTAGGTCCCTAAACCGTGTAGCTTGGAGGGATTGGGATTTCTTTACGTGGAGCATGTCCAACAGCTCTGGGTTTGATATAGCTTTGTATATTAGGCAGAGATTGCCTCTATGTAGGCGATATGCGACAGAGTAAAGCTGGAGTTTTTTGAGACGGTCTGCGTAGGGCATCTGTTTGAGGCCGGTAATCCTCTTTGTGACGTATTTCTGTGGCCTTTCCAGTTGTTGTAGATGTCTTGTGAGGTACATACCAAAAGGGGTGTTGTACTCTATTATGGGTCTAATGAGTGATGAGTAGAGGGGAACAATGACCTCTTTTTTTCCTGGATGAGAAACCTTTTGTGATGAGGTAGGCCATGTAGAAGGATTTCCTGACTAATGTGGCGATGTGATTGTCAAAGGAGAGGCTACTGTCCACCTGGGTCCCAAGGTCTCTTATCACACTTTCGGTGTTAAGTAGACTACTGCCTATATGGTAGTTCATGGGTACAGAGTTTTTACCAAAAGGGATGACAATGCACTTTTTGGCATTGAGCTTGAGGCCATGGCTTTGACACCAGGCATCTGTCTCAGTGAGGCCCTTTTGTAGGATGTCCACATCGTTAGGAGATTTGATTATGGCTCCTAGTTTGCAGTCATCTGCGAACTTTGTTAGCCAAAGACCTTCTGTGTTAGCCTGTATCTACCAGGGCATGGTAGGAACCAGACACTTGGAAGCCCATCCCAAAGAGGGCTGACAAGATTCTTAGTGCACCCACATATAGGACACATTGGACAAAAGGGATTCCAATAGATCCTGTGGTAGTTGCTGCAGCCACTAAGAAGGACCTGGCTCAAGAAAGCGCCACTATCTACCCCCAACAGAAAATCTAGGGCTATGGACATGTTTAGAAAGAGAGTGTATGCTTTGGCTAACTTTACCTTATGAGCGTTAAACTATTTATCTGACTTTACTAGGCTACAGAGGGACCTCATCAAAGAACTCTCTAGCTGTAACCCAGAGTCCATGTATGGCGAGGAACATTAAACTTTTTCTTCCAGAGTGGCCATTCTACAGTTGATATCTAACGCATCCATGAGGTTGATTTCCCACACTGCAGAGGGAACCTCTGGGGCTGCTGGTTCTGGCATTACCATTAGGTGTCACGTCTGGATGGGGCTGTGTGACTTTGCAGAACTTTTCAAGGTGTCATTTGTCAATGCATCTTTTAATGAATCGTCTTTGTTCAGCCCCACAGTCAGAGACTCTCCTGTATTGAGAAAGATGAGAAGACCTTGTCTGCCATTCGAATCCGCTTTTCTAACCCGCAAAGGTCCTTCTCCAGGAACCAGCGTGGGGGAAAAATTGTGGTTGATGCAGAGGGGGTAACAGTTATTACTGGAGATGCCATCCCAGTGGCAGAGGAGGCTGCAGAACTCATGGTCTAAAGATTTCTTCTCGGGCATACCCTTCCAGTGCTTCTGAAAGATTGCCTGACTGTCCTCCTCTGGAGGCATTCAGGGGGCACTTTTCCTTGCACCCAGAAGACTGGGCAGCCATCATCAAATACCAGTGGGTGCTAAGGATCATATCCAGAGGATACTTCATTCCCTTTTCAGAAAAACCCAAACCAAAGGCTCACCTCCTTGATGTTCCACCAAATCAGAGGGAAATGGCAGCTCAAGAAATTTCAAAACTGCTGCAAAAAGGAATCATCCAGGAGGTCCCTCCCAGCCACATCAGATCGGGCATTTACTCAATATTCTTTTTAGTAACAAAAAATACAGGGGACCTGAGGCCAGTCCTGGAACTGACATCTCTGAACAAATCGGTAAAGAATTCAAACTTCAGAATAGTCACAGTCCAGTGCATTCTACCTCTCTTGAGAATGGACAACTGGATGCGCTCTGTAGACCTGAAGGATTCATACTACCACATCAAATTGGACAGACACTCCAGAAGGTACCTTTATTTCAGGCTGGGAGCCAGTCATTACCAATTCAGATCGCTTTTGTTAGGTCTCAACACAGCCCTCAGGGTGTTCACCAAATGCATAGCGGTAGTCGCAGCACATCTCAGGCTCCGGGGATTCCATGTGTTTCCATATCTGGATGACTGGCTCTTAACCGCTGCAACCAGGCATCTACTTTTCCAGCCAGGGATTACCTGTTACAGCTAGCTTCCACTCTCGGCATAACTGTCAACACACAGAAGTCACAGAACTGGTACAGACCATAGATTTTATAGGCGCACGTTTGGACACAACATCAACCTGGATCTATCTCACGCCAAACAAGATCTCAAGTTTACAGCTGCATATCAAACAGATTCTGGCTATACCAGGCCCCTCAGAAAATCTGGTGCTCAGGGCTTTGGGCTCAATGGCTGCCACAATAACTCTGTTACCTACAGCACGCTTACACATGAGAATCTTACAGTGGACATTAGCAGTCCAGTGGTCATTACACAAGCACCCCTTACACCTTCCAATCAAACTATCACGAGTATGCAAAGACTTCCTTCTTTGGTGGCTTCATTCCTCAGAGATCATGCAGGGATGGCCCTTTGTTCTTTCCCCTTCCAGTGCTATAATAACCACGGATGCATTCCGGGTGGGGTGGGGTGGGGGGGCATTTTCTGGGTCAGACAGTCCAAGTATGTGTACTGCTCAAGAAACCAAATTGCGTATCAACATCCTAGAGATGAGTGATCCATCTAGTGTTGCAAAGACTTCACAGCTTTCTTCCTCTAAGGACCATGGCGGTACAGTCAGAAACATCAGTATATCAACAAACAGGGCAGAACCAGATCTTACCAGCTGTGTCGAGAAGCAGTGAGAGTGTGACAATGGGCAATCTTTACCAACCACTTTCTAACTGCAATGCACATTCCGAGGGAGTTCAGAATCCTGGCAGACAGGCTCAGCCAAGTTCTATTGATGCCTCATGTGTGGCCTTTGAATCAGTCAGTGACAAATGTGATTTTCCTCAAATGGGGTCAACCCTTCTGCAATCTATTTGCGTCCCCCTTCAGCAATAAATGTAGCAGTTACTTTGCCCTGATTTTTTCTGAGGGACAGTCACTAAGGGATGCTCTAGTCCATACTTGGCCCCCCCCCCCGGTCTACTTTATGCCTTTCCTCCAGTTCCGCTGATCCTCAGATTCCTGCAGAAAACATGCAGGTTGAAGAGCAAGGTTATCCTCATTGCCCCTTTTTGGCCTCATCAAGCCTGGTTCACCTTTCTTTAGTCTCACCTGATTTGCCTGCCAGTGAGTCTGGAACCAGTTCCCGATCTACTATCTCAACCCTAAGGGCACACTCACCCAGATCTCCAAGGACTGAAATTAACCACATGGTAGTTCCAATTCTGATGACGGCTAGACATTCCAGGCTTTCATCCCCAGTCTGAAAAATGTTGAATCTGAAGTAGGATATTCATTTGTCTGCAACCTGTGGGTTATGGATCCGATATCGGATCCGAACCGGCATGGTTTTCCAGCTATGGATCCAAGCTCTCAGCTCCTCCCCTCACCCATAATGCCCTGCTCTACCCTCATGACCTCAGATCTTGTTTGCCGCGCTGGTAACTGGATGTGGGTACATAGCTCTCAGCTAAGTGAACTCTTTTCTTGTTTAAAAATAGAAAATTTTTTGATTCTTTAACTAAATTTGTGTGAAAGTAGTAGGTTTCCCTTTAATATAGACTGTTTTGAGTTTATTTTAAGTTAAAGTAATAATTTTATTCCCTCCTCGCTGTCGTAGAGTGTGTGTGTAGGCCTGTGTGTTTTTTTTGTTTAAGTTACTTTCTGTAACTTTAGGTTTTATAGATTATGGCTGAACAGCCTAAATCTATATTTTCGAAATGCTCGAAGTGTGGCCATAAGCTCTCACCGGCTGATGGCCACACTCGGTGTGTTAAGTGTCTTGGGGTTGAACACCTCACATCTGGTTGTTCCATTTGTGCAGGGTTCAACCCCAGGGCACTGAGGGAGCGGAGGTCCAAGCTGGTCTTGGCGGGTCTTTTACCGCCGGACTCGGCTCCGGCCTCCGCTCCTTCGGGGACTACTCTTTCTGCAGTTGTTCCCCCTGTGGCACCCCCTCCTGCTCCTGGGACTCAAACTCCCGCTTCTGGAGAGGAGAGGGATGCAGCTAAAAAGGACCGGAGGGAGAAGCACCACAAGCGGTGGGCCGAGACCTCTGTTTCGGCCCCGCCAGCCAAGCGGGCTTCTCCCCCGGCTCCGTTGTCGGTTCGGTCTCCTCCTTCTCGGCTCCGGTCCCCTGTGTGCTTCTCACCGGGTCCTGAGGAGGAGGAGACCCGATCTCCGTCGAGGCTATCGAGGAGGCACTCCAGGCCTACCTCGGTAGCCTCTTCGAGATCTACCCATAGCCTTTCTGATGCTGATCTGGACCGGATGATGAGAAGGTTCATCCAGGCCCAGATGCAGATGGGAGTGCTCTTGCCTCCCCTCGGGGAGCTCAACACCCTTTTAAGCCTATTGCTCCTTCTCCGACCCGCTATCTGGGTTCGGAGCAACTGGAGCCGAGCAGCCGGGCGGGGAAGGTCGGAGCCGATAGTACTTGGTACCGGACCCGACCCTGCCCTCGAGTGCGTCGGACCCGATCTCGGAGCCTGGATCCGAGCCGGATCCGGGGATCAGTGCTCCTTCGGCGCCGTCTGTGTCGGGCGCACTGTCCCCGGATCCGAGTGCTTGGCGCCGGCTCCGATCCACTCTTCGGATCCGAGGGGAGCCGATTGTCGGATCCTTTGGTCGAGGTCGGCTCCCCGGCTTTTGATGTAGTGGAGAGGGCTCTGTTGAGGGTCTCGGACCCCGGCACTTGCTTCGGCTCCGTCCAGCTCCCTCTGCACTGGGCCAGGCTTCCACCATCCGGCCCCTGGGACAGCCCGTTTCTGTGCCCCAAGTTGCTCCCATGGAGCAAATTGCTGCTGCGAGGACTCCTCTGACAGCCCCCAGAGGAGGCCCTGCAAGCATACGCAAAAGGAGGCACATTGACTCCCGAGTCTCTCACTGAAGACACGGACTTGGAGGAAGGGAAGGCTCCCCACGGTCACCCCGAGGATGTCTCCTTCGGAGACATCATGGAAATGCTCGTATTAGGGGGTGGTCTGCCCCAAGTCTTCCTCGGACGAGTCCGTGTTCTTGGAGGCATTCAAGCGGGCCCGTCTACCTCTTGGGTGTCCCCTGCCGACCCCCTGGTGGACCTTATTACCACCAGGGCGTGGAAGGAACCGGACACCGTGGAGCCAATTCCCAAAAGACCGGATAGGATCCTTAGTCCGCCCTCCGACAGGACCCATTGGAGTAAGGGGCCTCCTGTAGATGCCATGTTGATGGCGGCCACAAAGAGGGAACTGGCTCAGGAGAGTCCCTCAGTCCACCCACCGAGCAAGGAGTCTCGGATGATGGACCGCTTGGGGAAGCGGATGTTCAGTTCGGCGACCTTCTCGGTAAGGGCGCTGAACTATTTGGCACATGTTATTCGGATGCAGCGAGATCTTATTAAGGAATACGCTGCATCCCCCCCTGAGTCCATTTCGGAGGAGGACAGAGTTCTGCACTCCACCAAAATGGCCACTCTTAGGTCAGTCACAAATACTTCTATGCGGCTACTCTCCCATGCAACGGAGGGCGCCGCTAGAGCTGCGGGGACAGGACTGGTCACTAGACGTCAGGCCTGGCTCCGTCACTGCGATTTTTCTGAGCCCTTCAAGGCGTCGTTTGCGAACGCCCTTTGATGGTTCTGCTCTGTTTGGCAAGACCGTTCGCGAGGCGTTGACCCAGAGCGAGAAGGACGGAAGACGCTGTCTGCCGTCGAATCCGCTTCTCTGCACCCCAGAGGCCCTATTCTAGGAACCAAAAGGGTCAGAAGAAGATGTGGTTCCGAAGTCGCAGCAGTCCCAGCCTGCTCGGACAACCAGTCCTTCCGTGGCAGAGGAGGACAGGGAGGACGCCGCCCTAGAGGCAGAGGGGCTCCCAGAAACTTCGGGTCCAGGGAACCTTTCTCTGAACGGCCCGCGCAGCAACCCTGAGGGTTGCCCGACTGCTCTACTCTGGAGGCAGTCGGGACGTTCGGGGCACCTAGCGGCTTGGGAGTCCATAACATCGGACCGCTGGGTTCTCCAAATCATATCCAGGGGATATCGCATTCCTTTCCTTCACCTTCCAAAGTTGAAGTCCCTCCCAGACGTTCCACCCGGTCAACGGGAGTCCGCTTTGGCAGAAATTGGCCATCTGCTAAAGAAAAGAGCCATCCAGCCCGTTCCCCCAGACCAGATCAGATCAGGGTTCTACTCCAGATTCTTTTTAGTGCCAAAAGACGGGGAACTAAGACCAATCCTAGACCTCTCTCTCTTGAATCTGGCAGTCCCCAAAGAAAAATTCGAATGGTCACTCTGCAATCTATTCTCCCCTTCTGGGAGAAAATCACTGGATGTGCTCGATAGATCTCAAGGACGCGTACTACCACATCCTGATGGACAGGCTCCAGGAGGTTTCTCCGCTTCGGCTGGGAGCCAGGCACTCCCAGTGCCGGGTCCTTCCCTGTGGGCTCACCACAGCCCCCAGGGTGTTTAGCAGAGTACTAGCAGTGGTAGCGGCCCACCTGAGGCTTCAGGGGCTGCAGGTCTTTCCCTACCTGGACGACTGGCTCCTCTCCGCCCCAACAAGGCATCTACTTCTCTTGGCCTTGAGACTCCTTTCTCCATCTTGCTCCATTTCTGGGCATCACAATAAACACAAAAAAGTCCAACCTGGCGCCCACACAGTTCTTAGATTTCATAGGGGCCAGACTAGACACAAGGAGTTTACGAGCCTTCCTCACTGCGGACAGAGTTCTAAATCTGCAGCTCCAGGTGCGGGCCATTCTCCATTCAAGTTCTGTTCCAGCGGAGTTGGTCCTGAGGGCTCTAGGGTCCATGGCTACGGCTATAGCACTTCTTCCTCTTGCCAGGCTCAATATGCGCATTCTACAGTGGACGCTCTTAGTACAGTGGTCATACCTTGCTCTCCCCATGCATCATCCCATAGCGATCAGCAAGGCTTGCAAGCGGTCCCTCTTGTGGTGGCTCCACTCCCGGATCTCCACGAGGGTCGCCCATTTTGTGCTTCTCCCCTCTCGCCACGGTGACCACGGACGCCTCCGCCTCGGGTGGGGGCACTGCGGGCCGGACAGTCCAAGGCACGTGGAGCGATTCAGAGACCTTACTGCATATCAATGTTCTAGAGATGAGAGCAGTGCTCCTAGCGTTGCTAGCACTTCAGGACTTTCTTCCCTTGGGAACAATTGCGATTCAATCGGACAATATGTCTGTTGTCTGGTACATCAACAAGCAAGGGGGAACAAGGTCTTACCCTCTTTGTCGAGAGGCCATGAGAGTTTGGGAATGGGCAATCTCCACCAATCGCTTTCTCATAGCAACGCACATTCCGGGTCGGTCCAACATCCTAGCGGACAAGCTCAGTCGCACCATTCTGACCCCTTACGAGTGGTCTCTCAATTGTCAAGTAGCGGAACGCATATTCGCACGGTGGGGAACCCCTTCATGCGATCTTTTGCTTCTCCCTCAAACACCAAGTGCGACAGTTTTTCGCTCTAATACCTCCTCCCGGAGGTACCCCAAGAGGCAGCTCTGGTGCATGCTTGGCCACCCGGTCTTCTGTATGCCTATCCACCCTTGCCTCTGATGCTGCAAGTTCTTCAGAAAGCCTCTCGGTGGGTTGCAGAATGATTCTCATTGCTCCATTCTGGCCTCGACAGATCTGGTTCCCCTTCCTAAGGTCTCACTCGGTGAATCCTCCTTGGATTCTAGATCCCATTCGGATCTGATATCCCATCCATCCTACATTCCTCCTCCGAACCTGGACAACCTGAAGCTGACCGCTTGGCTGCTCCAGTTCCACTCTTGATAAGGACTCGGTATTTCTTCACCGGTAAAGGCTATTTTGGTGGCGGCTCATAAACCATCCACTAGAAAGGTTTACGAAGCAAATGGAAACGTTTCTCTGTGTGGGCGGAGCGGCAAGGCCTAAATCCCTTCACGGTTCCTCTCCCTGTAGTGCTTGATTTTCTAACCTCTCTCTTTAATGATGGTGCCAGCAGTTCCACAGTCAAAGTTCAACTGGCGGCAATTTCTCACTATCACATTGGTCAAGAGTCTAATCCTCTTATGTCAGCCAAATTGTGCAAAACATTTCTTAAAGGTACTTTCCTTCTCAGGGCCCTATAAAACAAGCAGTTCCTCCTTGGGACCTTTCTTTGGTCCTACAGGCCTTGACCGCTCCCCTTCGAGCCAGCGGCTCGGTGGATCTCAAATTCTTGTCCTACAAGACAGCCTTTTGGTAGCCATTACATCAGCCAAGAGAGTTTCTGAACTTCAAGCTTTATCAGCTAAACCTCCTTACTTGGTATTTCATCCGGACCGTGTCTCCCTCAGGACCAACCCGTCCTTCCTTCCTAAAATCGCTTCTGAAGCAAACATCAATCAATCCATTAATCTCCCTGTTTTCTTCCCTAAGTATGAAAACAAAGGTGAATATAAGCTACACTCACTAGATGTTCACAGGCAACTTAGATTTTATCTCAACAGGACAGCTGGTCATAGGCAATCCGACCAGCTGTTTATTTCCTTTGCAAAATTCAATTTGGGCAAGCCAATTTCTAAAGTTTCTCTGTCCCGCTGGATTTCACAGTGCGTTTTATTGGCTTATCAAGCGTCAGGAAGGCCCGCACCGGGGTGTTCATGCCCATTCAACCCGGTCAGTATCTACCTCGGCAGCCTTCAAGGCTAGGATTCCTCTAGATGATATTTGTGCAGCAGCCACGTGGGCTTCATCTCATACATTTATTTCTCACTATAAGTTGGATCTTGCATCTAGGGGTAGAGCATCCTTTGGCTCAGCGGTGCTCGAATATCCTTCCATGATGGCCGCCCAAGATTCAGGTAGCTGGGGACTCTGTCCCACAGGTTGCAGACAAATGAATATCCTACTTCAGATTTAGAAGTTATGTACTCACCATAACGTTCCATCTGAGTAGGTGTATTCATTTGTCTGCAACCATCCCGCCCTCCTATCCCCCTGGCCTTTCAGTTTCCTGCATATTCCTTGTTACCCTTTTTAGGGTATTGTTGCTTTGGCAAACTCGATCTGAGGTCATGAGGGTAGAGCAGGGCATTATGGGTGAGGGGAGGAGCTGAGAGCTTGGATCCATAGCTGGAAAACCATGCCGGTTCGGATCCGATATCGGATCCATAACCCACAGGTTGCAGACAAATGAATACACCTACTCAGATGGAACGTTATGGTGAGTACATAACTTCTAATTTCCTCCCACAAATCTCCCAGAAAAATATACAAGAGTAAATGGAAGAGGTTTTCCATATGGACTCAACAAGAACAAATAGATCCTTTTACGGCTCCCATTCCAGAAGTTTTGGATTTCTTGGCTTCCCTACTCCATAATGGAGCGAATTACTCCACTGTAAATTTCAGATGGCAGCCATTTCTAATTTTAATAATGGAGAAGATTCATCATCTCTAGCCTCATATAAACTTTGCAAATCGTTCTTGAGAGGTACTTTTTGCTTCACCCCCTATTAAGGATCTAACTCCCCTTGGGATGTGACCATGATCTTACAAGCTTTAGTCCTTCCCCCTTTTAAACCTGCAGCTAAGGTAGTCTTGAAATTTCTTTCATTGAAAGCAGTTTTTCTGGTGGCTATCACTGTAGCAAGAAGAGTTTCAGAACTGCAAGCCCTTTCTTCTAAATCTCCTTATTTAATCTTCCACAAAGCTAGAGTAACTTTGAGTACCAACCTGTCTTTTTTGCTTAAAACATACTACAGAAAATATCAATCAAGCTATTAACCTTCCTGTTTTCTTTCCCAATTTACAAAACAAATGAGAGTGCACGTTCCATCTTCTTGATGTTTATAGACAACTACGTTTTTACCTGGGCAGAACAAAATGTTTCAGAAAATTGAAGCAGCTGTTTACATCTTATTCAGCTGTAAGGAAAGGGAAAGCTGTTGCCAAACGACTCTGGCTAAATGGTTGAAAGATTGCATTTCTTTTGTCTGCTCTTCCAAAAACATGCCCTTACCAGGTGAAATCAAAGCTCATTCTACAAGGTTCATGGCAACTTCTCAGGCCTTTTTGATGACATTTGTGCTGCTTGTTCAAATTCCCATGCTTTTATTGCACACTATAAATTAGACATTATTTCTAGGAATAGGACTTTTTTTGTCTCTGCCGTGCTCACTATATGTACTAACTCCAGGATCGCACTACAGTGGAGAACAGGGCATATACCTTTCAACGAAATGAGTTTCAGTCAAATGAGTTTTCAGTGAACTGTGCTCAGGCAACTGATATTCAATGA
This sequence comes from Protopterus annectens, assembly GCF_019279795.1. Classification (NCBI taxonomy): domain Eukaryota; kingdom Metazoa; phylum Chordata; order Ceratodontiformes; family Protopteridae; genus Protopterus; species Protopterus annectens. Next base: position 18,158,294 of record NC_056732.1, on the reverse strand, counting down.
AATGAGTTTCAGTAAAGTGTGTTTTCAGTGAAATGAAGTAGACCCATATATATATATATATATATATATATATATAGAGAGAGAGAGAGATGTATATGTTTTCTGCAAACTCAATCTGAGGTAGTCTGGGGGAATCAGGTGTTGTGGGTAGGATAGGAGGACTCAAGCTTCAAATCTCTAGCTTGGGAAACAGCCGAGTCAAGGTTGAGGAAGAATGAAAATGGACAACACAGATGGAACATTATGGTAAGAACTTAACTTCTTTTTTTGTTCTGAAGAGTTTTCTGAGCAGAACATATTCTTTTAGCATTATGAAGTATTTGGGAGTTTGTTACCCATTGCTCACACGTCGAGTGATGGATGAATGCTTGAAGACCAGTGTTTTAAGGAGTACACTTTTAAACTGTTCTGATACTTTTATGTCATTGATTAAGTTATGACACAATACAGGACCAAGAATAGATCCTTATTGTTGGAAGGTAAAGGAAATGAGTTGGCATCAGTCAGCCTGTTTTGTTTGACTACGGCAATTTTTATACCACTTTGTTGTTTCTTTGATTATATTTAGTGTAATTAAGTTATCTTTAGCAGTCGGTGTGAGACTGTATCAAAAGCTTTAGATAATTCCAAGAAATGCGAGACTACATGATGTCCTCAGTATTTACATTATTCCAAGAAATGCAAGACTACATGATGTCCTCTGTATTTAAGTTATTCCAAGGAATGCAAGACTACATGATGCCCTCAGTATTTACATTATTCCAAGAAATGCAAGACTACATGATGTCCTCAGTATTTACGTTTATTGAGATGATCCAAGAAACAGAGCAAAAAGATCCAGCGCTCTGATTAGAGTAGAAACCATGCTGAACTCTAGATCAAGTTTCTTTTTTTTTTAATTTGGTAAGTAGAAATTTACTTGTGTGTGCACTGAAATGTGTAAACTGTTCAGCTGTAACTGAGTAGATCTTAACAAGTACCAACTTTGTGAAAGGGTGTGATGTTGGAATTATTCCACTGAATGGATGCATGATGTTTGTAAATAGATCTAATAATAATAATAATGGCTGGGATTCTGAAAAATTATTGCTGCCCCTAGTATTTTGTCCACTCCAGAGTGTGTAATATCATGACAGCAGTAATCTGCGATTGAAGAAATGATAGTCGCATTGAGTACCTTCTCATTAGCGGTTTATCATGTCTCTGAACCAAGCATTGAGCTATTAGACCTAACTGCCCTAGTGTTCCTCCTACCAGCCCATGTAGTGCAGTTGTACAGGTATCTTCAGACATGCACAAGCAACTCCAGACAGCTGCAAGCATGCCCTTACTGACACATGGTAGTGCACACTGATGCACAGTACCTACTGGCTGTAACACTAACCGCTCCGCTTGTGTCATAGAAGTGAATGAGTGTATGCGGTCAGAAGATAGTATACACTTTTGTTTTGCTTTGCTGCCCAAATAAGTGCAATAGAGCTGTTTGAATTGCTGTCCTGAGCTATTCATTACCAGTGACATGTCTGGGGATGAGCTCATCCCTGGATTGATACATTTCCATTTGATTTCTACCAGTGAGACCGCTATGGCACCACAGGCCAATGCCTTCATAACATTGTAACACTACATTGGCCTCTAAATTGCTCAGGTATAACACAGGAGAAAACCTGTGCAAGACCAGTTAGAACAGTGACTTTTGCCTTTCTGAATCCCAGGGATAATTGTCCCCACAAATGGGTTCAGATCCAATCCATCGGATCTGACTCGGCCGATGCCACAGCTCGCAACCACCAGATCTCTTGAGCTTCTGTCTTACCCACAATGCACCTTGCCAACTACCTCAGATCTCATTTGCCACTTCTAACTAACAGACATGGTCTACCAGTCTCTCAAGCTGTATTAGATAAATAAAATTTTTTTCTTTAAAAAATTTTCGTATTGAACATTTTTTTCTCCTTCACTTACCTTTTAGTCTTTACTATTTCTGGTTTACAGTCTTCATCCTTTTTGTATTCTGCTTTGCCCTTACGACTTTGTCATATTTCCGATGTACCATTGTTGGTACTTCCTTGCCACCTCTTGTCCTGTATTGTACTTGAGGGTTATAATCTTTTCATCAGTTTTTTCTTCAGTCTCCATTCGTACTTGGTACTATTAGATAGTATCATTAGTATCTCCTTCCTTCCTTACTACTTTGTCACGTTTCCGATGTACCATTGTTGGTACTTCCTTGCCACCTCTTCTCCTGTATTGTACTTGAGGGTTACAATCTTTTCATCAGTTTTTTCTTCAGTCTCCGTTCGTACTTGGTACTATTAGATAGTATCATTAGTATCTCCTTCCTTCTTACGACTTTGTCACGTTTCCGATGTACCATTGTTGGTACTTCCTTGCCACCTCTTCTCCTGTATTGTACTTGAGGGTTATAATCTTTTCATCAGTTTTTTCTTCAGTCTCCGTTCGTACTTGGTACTATTAGATAGTATCATTAGTATCTCCTTCCTTCTTACTACTTTGTCACGTTTCCGATGTGCCATTGTTGGTACTTCCTTGCCACCTCTTCTCCTGTATTGTACTTGAGGGTTATAATCTTTTCATCAGTTTTTTCTTCAGTCTCCGTTCGTACTTGGTACTATTAGATAGTATCATTAGTATCTCCTTCCTTCTTACGACTTTGTCACGTTTCCGATGTACCATTGTTGGTACTTCCTTGCCACCTCTTCTCCTGTATTGTACTTGAGGGTTATAATCTTTTCATCAGTTTTTCTTCAGTCTCCGTTCGTACTTGGTACTATTAGATAGTATCATTAGTATCTCCTTCCTTCTTACGACTTTGTCACGTTTCCGATGTACCATTGTTGGTACTTCCTTGCCACCTCTTCTCCTGTATTGTACTTCAGGGTTATAATCTTTTCATCAGTTTTTTCTTCAGTCTCCGTTCGTACTTGGTACTATTAGATAGTATCATTAGTATCTCCTTCCTTCTTACTACTTTGTCACGTTTCCGATGTGCCATTGTTGGTACTTCCTTGCCACCTCTTCTCCTGTATTGTACTTGAGGGTTATAATCTTTTCATCAGTTTTTTCTTCAGTCTCCATTCGTACTTGGTACTATTAGATAGTATCATTAGTATCTCCTTCCTTCTTACGACTTTGTCACGTTTCCGATGTACCATTGTTGGTACTTCCTTGCCACCTCTTCTCCTGTATTGTACTTGAGGGTTATAATCTTTTCATCAGTTTTTTCTTCAGTCTCCGTTCATACTTGGTACTATTAGATAGTATCATTAGTATCTCCTTCCTTCTTACGACTTTGTCACGTTTCCGATGTACCATTGTTAGTACTTCCTTGCCACCTCTTCTCCTGTATTGTACTTGAGGATTATAATCTTTTCATCAGTTTTTTCTTCAGTCTCCGTTCGTACTTAGTACTATTAGATAGTATCATTAGTATCTCCTTCCTTCTTACGACTTTGTCACGTTTCCGATGTACCATTGTTGGTACTTCCTTGCCACCTCTTCTCCTGTATTGTACTTGAGGGTTATAATCTTTTCATCAGTTTTTTCTTCAGTCTCCATTCGTACTTGGTACTATTAGATAGTATCATTAGTATCTCCTTCCTTCTTACGACTTTGTCACGTTTCCGATGTACCATTGTTGGTACTTCCTTGCCACCTCTTCTCCTGTATTGTACTTGAGGGTTATAATCTTTTCATCAGTTTTTTCTTCAGTCTCCGTTTGTACTTGGTACTATTAGATAGTATCATTAGTATCTCCTTCCTTCTTACGACTTTGTCATTGCTCTTCTTACCATTGGTGGTACTTCTTTCTCCTTCCTTCAGCCTGTTAAAAAAAAAAAAAAAGTTACTCAGTATTTTTTCACTTTCTTATCTACTGAAATCTGATGTGTAGTTGTTGTGGGTATTTACAAATATAATAAACCAAGTGAGAAACCAACAGTACATAAAAAAAGATAAAACAAAAACAAATGCACTGTATTGACAGTCGACAAAATTTAATAAAAAATAAAACTGAATTCAAAGGTAAGTGCTTTCGTAGAACACTCTACGTCTTCAGATCATAAAAACTACAAGATATATCTAATATATAACAAATTACCTACATTCATTTGCCAATAAAACAATGAGTACAAATCACATGACATTTTAACAATGTCATTTAGTTTATTTTAGGTCTTAAAGAGAACTTATCATTTAAGCCTCCTTCCTTGTCTGCTTGTAAGTGTAAGATCCAAAACCGTTCTCTATGTTGAGTTTCATTCTGAATGTCAGCTAACCTTCCATTGTCTTTCTTCTTCTTCTTTCGGCTTTTCCCGGTTAGGGGTCGCCACAGCGGATCACCCTGTCTGCCCATGATTGGCAGTGGAGTTTTACGGTGTAGAGTTGCCAGCCTGGCGCCCAACCTTCCACAGAAGTAACACACATGCATGCACTCATGCCTAGGGCCAATTTAGAGTGTCCAATTCACCTACAGCAGGTCTTTGGGATGTGGGAGGAAACCGGAGCACCCGGTGGAAACCCGGGCGACCACAGGGAGGACATGCAGACTCCGCACAGCTTTTATTGTTTCTAATACTTTAAATGTATGTCCCTGGTTAGTTTCTGCTACATGTTTCGCTAAAGAATTATTATTATTAGTTCTTATGTCCGTTATGTGCTTCTCATCCTTTCCATCAGTGTACGATTAGTTTTCCCTATGTAAAGTTTGTGACATAGCATACGTTGTGCTAAATAAACTAAATCCTTTGTCTTACGTGTAGCAACAGTATTAAATTTATATGTCTTATTAGTAATAGAATGTACAAATCTATTCTCTGAATCTATTAGATGACAAAAAATACATGTATTACAAGGAAATGTACTAAACTTATTCGAATGAACCCTGTCTCTATAATTATTATAATATAATAGCCTCTTCAGTGATTTTTTTTATTTTTGAAGGTAAATATAGGTGCTGTTCCTACCACACTATTAACTTCCCTGTCTGATGTTAAAATATGGCAATTATTTCTAATAATATCACATGCAAGTTTAATATCCCTTGAATAAATAAGATTTATCGTGGGTGGTCTCATAAAAATTGTATCCTCCTTTAGGTCAGTGTGTTGATGTCTACAGAAGAATATGGGGATGCTGTATTATATCGTAAGACCATAACATTACTTATACCTTGTGCTATCTCATCAGTATGATAACCTCTGGCTGTTAACTCATATCTTAGCATCACTTTCTGTTAAAAAAGTTTTGTCTTAATTGTTTAGATGAGAGATTTGCTTAGCTTGTCCTTTGACAATATTTTTAAATATATGTGGTGGGTGTAAACTATTCCTATGTAGAATATGATTCCTGTAGCATTTCTTCCTATAACGACTAGTAGTAATTCAATTCAGATTATCCTTTTCTAACTTTTTATGTAAATACTCTATAGTTGTTCCAGAGACATGGCTAGTAAATTTCAAAAAAGATGTTGTATTATGTAAATATGTAATAAATTCATTGAGTTTATCCTCATTCCCTTTCCAAAGCAAAAACACGTCATCCACAAATCTCCGATAAAATATAATAGAAGTGAATGTATTGTTAGAAAAGACATACTGTTTCTCCTACTGTGCGTTTGCATAACTGTTGGCACAGGAGGTATCCATCTCTACACCTGTTTTTGTCGATATTATTCACCTGCGTACATGAAGACATTATTCTCTAACACTGTTTCAATAAATAAGAATATGAGATTCACTTGTTTTGCACTATAAAGACCATGATCTAATAGAAATGTCCTAATAAATCCCAAACCTATATTATTAGGCATTACAGTAACAACAACAACAGTAAATAATGACTACACATCTAATGTTACAAAAAAGGAGTTTATATTACATCCCATATTAGAGTAATGTGTATGCAAATGTGTTAGAAACTGTTTTCAATCACTTAAAACAACCTGCTAGTCATTCAGTACATTCTTAAGTGTGTTTCTACATAAACAGACATAATTTCTGTTACTCATCCTTGTCCCGAAACTATCAGTCTTAAAGGCGGATTTCTATTGTCTTTGTGAATCTTAGGAAGGGCTTGAAATGCAGGAATAACAGGAAAGTCCACATAACAAAATTATAAATATCAGAGGTAATAATCGTACTCTGTAAACAGTCATATAGTGTCATATACACATTCCTAATTATCTCGTTGATAATGTTCAATGTTATTTTCTCACGTTTCTTCCTCTTTTAATTGTCTAAGAATGGCATCCCTATAAAGATTATTGTCCATTAACACTGTTCTGCCTCCTTTATTGGCGGGCTCTATAAAAATGGCCTCATCTGTTCGCAGTCTATTTAATGCTTGTAGTTGGGCTTTAGTTATATTAAAAAAAACATTTTTCATCCATCATTCTTGAAGAAATGTTATAAATCAAGCCGCTGGTTCCTTTATCCACATCTTCTTCAAAGATGGCATCTGTGATGCTTCCTGTTGATTCACTCTCCTTTTTCACTTAGTCTCTGTGGGTGTGTGTGTGTGTGTGTGTGTGTGTGTGTGTGTGTGTGTGTGTGTGTGTGTGTGTGCGCGCACACGTGTGTGTGTATATATTTATATATATGTGTGTGTGTGTGTGTGTGTATATATATGTATATATATTTGTGTGTGTGTGCGTGTGTGTGTGTGTATATATATATATATATATATATATGTGTGTGTGTGTGTGCGCGCACGCGTGTATGTGCACACATATTTATGTGCGCATGTGTGTGTGCTTGTGCGCATGCACATGTATTTGTGCACGTGCATGTGTGCATGCATGGGAGCGCTTTCCTTTGCTTCTTAGCCAGAGCCATGGCATATTGTACATGTCTGTGTCTGCTCGCAACATCTTCTGCTGGTGGTTCTGCTTCAGACTCATCATTTCTATCTGCTGGAACTGCTAGCCCTGCCTTTGGTCCTGGGAACTCTGGTCCTGCACCTAGTTGTCCTTGTTTAAGCTGTTCCCTGAGAATAATATTGTGCAGCATGGAACAGACTGAAAGTATATTGTCAGAAGTTCTTGGTTCATACTGCAGAGCAACGCTGGATTTTTCTAGACAGTGCAAACTTGATTTCAGCAAGCCAGATACACATTTTATGATATTCCTAGTTTGAGCATACGCATCACTGTATCCTTGCTCATTGGGATTGTCTGGGTTTCTCATGGGTGTCATGATCTAAGGTGCCCATGTATAACCTACATACCACACTACATGTCCTTGTGGAAGGTCTCCCCTAGCAAACCTTGTGTACAGCTGATAGGTGTGCCATATGTGTGAGTCGTGAAAACTGCCTGCGTTACATGCACAGACATTGCATGTGATCCCTTGGGCATTACAGACAACCTGACAGCTTATAGAATGGTATCCTTTCCTCCTAATATACCTCCTTCCCTGTTCAACGGGTGGGGCTTTTATTTCTGTGTGTGTGTGCAATCTATGGGCCCCCAGAACTTCAGGGAAGTGTGCTGTTGTATAAAATTCTTGCATGGTTCTTGCTCTATCCTCTAGGGTGTATGGGAAAATATGGTCCCTTGTATGTTGTAGCATTGCATTTAGAAATGGATGTAATACTCTGGAAGTTGAGGCCTGTGACACCTGTGAGACCATGTGCGTGCCTGGAAAGTACCTTTTTCTAATATATATAAAGCTACACATATCTTTGTTTCCACTGGGATGGATTCTCCATAATTTCCTCAGGGCCTCAGGTGAGGAAGCAGCAGTTGCGTATTTCCTGTAGTGTTCTCCTTTTTTAACTGGAAGTAGCAGTTGCATATTTCCTATAGTGTTTTCCTTTTTTAACTGGAAGCAGCGGTTGCGTGTTTCCTATAGTGTTTTCCTTTTTTAACTGGAAGCAGCGGTCGCGTATTTCCTGCAGTGTTCTCCTTTTTTAACTGGAAGCAGCGGTTGTGTATTTCCTGTAGTGTTTTCCTTTTTTTAACTGGAAGCAGCGGTTGCGTATTTCCTGTAGTGTTTTCCTTTTTTAACTGGAAGCAGCAGTTGCGTATTTCCTGTAGTGTTTTCCTTTTTTAACTGGAAGCAGCGGTTGCGTATTTCCTGTAGTGTTTTCCTTTTTTAACTGGAAGCAGCGGTCGCGTATTTCCTGTAGTGTTTTCCTTTTTTAACTGGAAGCAGCTGTTGCATACTTCCTGTAGTGTTTTCCTTTTTTAACTGGAAGCAGCGGTTGCGTATTTCCTATAGTGTTTTCCTTTTTTAACTGGAAGCAGCGGTTGCGTATTTCCTGTAGTGTTCTCCTTTTTTAACTGGAAGCAGCGGTTGCAAATTTCCTGTAGTGTTCTCCTTTTTTAACTGAAAGCAGCGGTTGCGTATTTCCTATAGTGTTTTCCTTTTTTAACTGGAAGCAGCGGTTGCGTATTTCCTGTAGTGTTCTCCTTTTTTAACTGGAAGCAGCGGTTGCGTATTTCCTGTAGTGTTTTCCTTCTTTAACTGATATCACTCTAGTTTCTCTGTCATGCAATCCATAGTAAGTCAGATGGGATCTAAACTCCCTTCTTTGTAGCCGAGGTCTGGCAGTAGCAGCATCTTGAATTAATGCTTGTTGCACATGCAGGTTAATTATGGTGGCAGCAACCCCTAACATTTTTTTTCTAAGTGTAATTGTG